>NC_057795.1:610201618-610203910 GCF_018294505.1 Triticum aestivum | reverse complement strand
GGTACATGCCGTGAAAGCGTAGTTGTGAAGGAAGACCGATCACTGTCCGTGGACGCATCCGGGCACATCTGCGGATGTTTACGGGGTCCGACTGTAGATGCTCTAAGCGGATTATAAGCCTGCTATTGCACTTTCTCTAAAGGAGTATGCTAGTACATCTCAGTGTGATTGTATACTGAGATGTCTCTATAACTTCTAATTGACTACCATTAAGGGCAGTTGGGTGAAAGAGATAAAGCCAAACTTTAATTATTGGAAGAGTCACACGGTGTGGATGCCCTATAAATACCACAGGGCCAAAGAACCTATTGGGGAACGTATTAATTTCAAAAAATTTCCTACGCACACGCAAGATCATGGTGATGTATAGCAACGAGAGGGGAGAGTGTGTCCACGTACCCTTGTAGACCGAAAGCGGAAGTGTTAGCACAACGCAGTTGATGTAGTCGTATGTCTTCACGATCCGACCAATCAAGTTCCGAACGCACGGCAGCTCCGAGTTCAGCACACGTTCAACTCGATGACGTCCCTCGAACTCCGATCCAGCCGAGCTTTGAGGGAGAGTTCCGTCAACACGACAGCGTGGTGACGATGATGATGTTCTACCGACGCAGGGCTTCGCCTAAGCATTGCTACGATATTATCGAGGTGGATTATGGTGGAGGGGGGCACCACACACGGCTAAGAGATCCAATGGATCAATTGTTGTGTCTCTAAGGGGTGCCTCCCTCCCCGTATATAAAGGAGTGGAGGAGGGGGAGGGGCCCGGCCACCCTAGGCGCGCCCCATGAGGAGTCCTACTCCCACCGGGAGTAGGACTCCCCCCTTCCAAGTGGGAGTAGGAGAGGAGAGGGAAGGAGAGAGAGGGGGAAAGGAAAGGGGGGCGCCGCCCCCCTCCTTGTCCAATTCGGACTGGGGGGAGGGGGGGGGGGAGGGCGCGCGCGGCTGCCCTTTGGTCGCCCCTCCTCTTCTCCACTAGGGCCCAATAGGCTCATTTGTCTCCCCGGGGAGTTCCGGTAACCCCCTGGTACTCCGGTATATGCCCAATACTCCCCGAAACCATTCCAGTGTCAGAACATAGTCGTCCAATATATCAATCTTTATATCTCGACCATTTCGAAACTCCTCATCATGTCCGTGATCACATCCGGGACTCCGAACTACCTTCGGTACATCAAAACACATAAACTCATAATATAACCGTCATCGAATTTTAAGCGTGCGGACCCTACGGGTTCGAGAACTATGTAGACATGACCGAGACACGTCTCCGGTTAATAACCAATAGCGGAACCTGGATGCTCATATTGTCTGCCACATATTCTACGAAGATCTTTATCGGTCAAATCGCATAACAACATAAGTTGTTCCCTTTGTCATCGATATGTTACTTGGCCGAGATTCGATCGTCGGTATCTCAATACCTAGTTCAATCTCGTTACCAACAAGTCTCTTTACTCGTTCCGTAATACATCATTCCGCAAATAACTTATTAGTTGCAATTCTTGCTATGCTTATAGTGATGTGCATTACCGAGTGGGCCCAGAGATACCTCTCCGATAATCGGAGTGACAAATCCCAACCTCGAAATACGCCAACCCAACAAGTACCTTCGGAGACACCTATAGAGCACCTTTATAATCACCCAGTTACGTTGTGACATTTGGTAGCACACAAAGTGTTCCTCCGGTAAATGGGAGTTGCATAATCTCATAGTCATAGGAACATGTATAAGTCATGAAGAAAGCAATAGCAACATACTAAACGAGCAAGTGCTAAGCTAATGGAATGGGTCAAGTCAATCACATCATTCTCCTAATCATGTGATCCTGTTAATCAAATGACAACTCTTTGTCTATGGCTAGGAAACATAACCATCTTTGATCAACGAGTTAGTCAAGTAGAGGCATACTAGTGACACTATGTTTGTCTATGTATTCACACATGTATTATGTTTCCGGTTAATACAATTCTAGCATGAATAATAAACATTTATCATGAAATAAGGAAATAAATAATAACTTTATTATTGCCTCTAGGGCATATTTCCTTTAGTCTCCCACTTGCACTAGAGTCAATAATCTAGTTCACATCACCATGTGATTTAACACCAATATTCACATCTGTATGTGATTAACACCCATAGTTCACATCATCATGTGACCAACACCTGAAGGGTTTACTAGAGTCAATAATCTAGTTCACATTGCTATGTGATTAACACCCAAAGAGTACTAAGGTATGATCATGTTTTGCTCGTGAGAGAAGTTTAGTCAACGGGTCTGTCATATT
>NC_057795.1:610173863-610201362 GCF_018294505.1 Triticum aestivum | reverse complement strand
AGAGCCGTATGTATTTTGCAAATATTCTATGTCTACAATGCTCTGCACGGAGCTACTCTAGCTAATTGCTCCCACTTTCAATATGTATCCAGATTGAGACTTAGAGTCATCTGGATTGGTGTAAAAGCTTGCACCGATGTAACTCTTTACGATGAACTCTTTTATCACCTCCATAATACTTAGTCCTTACTAAGGATAATTTTGACCGCTGTCCAGTGATCTACTCCTAGATCACTATTGTACACCCTTGCCAAACTCAGTGTAGGGTATACAATAGATCTGGTACACAGCATAGCATATTTTATAGAACCTATGACTGAGGCATAGGGAATGACTTTTCATTCTCTTTCTATTTTCTGCCATGGTCGGGTTTTGAGTCTTACTCAACTTCACACCTTGCAACACAGGCAAGAACTCCTTCTTTGACTGTTCTATTTTGAACTACTTCAAAATCTTATCAACGTATGTACTCATTGAAAAATCTTATCAATCGTCTTGATCTATCTCTATAGATCTTGATGCTCAATGTGTAAGTAGCTTCACCGAGGTCTTTCTTTGAAAAAACTCCTTTCAAACACTCCTTTATGCTTTCTAGAAAAATTCTACATTATTTCCGATCAATAATATGTCATTCACATATACTTATCAGAAATGCTGTAGTGCTCCCACTCACTTTCTTATAAATACATGCTTCTAAAAAATTTGTATAAAATCATATGCTTTGATCACACTACCAAAGCGTATATTCCAACTCCGAGATGCTTGCACCAGTCCATAGATGGATTACTGGAGCTTGCACACTTTTGTTAGCACTCTTTGGATCGACAAAACCTTCTGGTTGCATCATATACAACTCTTCTTTAAGAAATATCCATTTAAGGAATGCAGTTTTTATATCCATTTGCCAGATTTCATAAAAGGTGGTAATTGCTAACATGATTCGGACAGACTTAAGCATTGATATGAGTGAGAAAATCTCATTGTATTCAACACCTTGAACTTGTTAAAAAAATTTTTATGACAAGTCGAGCTTTGTAGATAGTAACACTACTATCAGCGTCTATCTTCCTCTTGAAGATCCATTTATTTTCTATGGCTTGCCGATCATCGGGCAAGTCCACCAAAGTCCACACTTTGTTCTCATACATGGATCCCATCTCAGATTTCACGGCATTCAAGCCATTTCGCGGAATCTGGGCTCATCATCGCTTCCTTATAGTTCGTAGGTTCATCATGGTCTAGTAACATGACTTCCAGAACAGGATTACCGTACCACTCTGGTGCGTACTATACTTTGGAAGACCTACGAGGTTCTGTAGTAACTTAATCTGAAGTTTCATGATCATCATCATTAGCTTCCTCACTAATTGGTGTAGGAATCACATGAACTGATCTCTGTGATGAACTACTTTCCAATAAGGGAGCAGGCATAGTTACCTCATCAAGTTCTACTTTCCTCCCACTCACTTATTTCGAGAGAAACTCCTTCTCTAGAAAGGATCCATCTTATCAACGAATATCTTGCCTTCAGATCTGTGGTAGAAGGTGTACCCAACAGTTTCCTTTGGGTATTCTATGAAGACGCACTTTTCCGATTTGGGTTCGAGCTTATCAGGTTGAAACTTTTTCACATAAGCATCTTAGCCCCAAACTTTAAGAAATGACAACTTTGGTTTCTTGCCAAACCACAGTTCATAAGGCGTCATCTCAACGGATTTTGATGGTGCCCTATTTAAAGTGAATCCAGCTGTCTCTAATGCATAACCCCAAAACGATAGTGATAAATCGGTAAGATACATCATAGATCGTAACATATCCAATAAAGTGCGGTTACGACATTCGGACACACCATTATGCTGTGCTGTTCCATGTGGCGTGAGCTGTGAAACTATTCCACATTGTTTTTAAATGAAGGCCAAACTCGTAACTCAAATATTCTCCTCCACGATCAGATCATAGAAACTTTATTTTCTTGTTACGACGATTCTCCACTTCACTCTAAAATTCTTTAAACTTTTCAAATGTTTCAGACTTGTGTTTCATTAAGTAGATATACACATATCTGCTCAAATCATCTGTGAAGGTCAGAAAATAACGATACCCGCCACGAGGCTCAACATTCATTGGACCACATACATCAGTATGTATGATTTCCAACAAATCAGTTGCTCGCTTCATAGTTCCGGAGAACACCGTTTTAGTCATCTTTCCCATGAGGCATGGTTCGCAAGTACCAAGTGATTCATAATCAAGTGATTCCAAAATTCCATCAGTATGGAGTTTCTTCATGCGTTTTACACCAATATGACCCAAACGGCAGTGCCACAAATAAGTTGCACTATCATTATCAACTTTGCATCTTTTGGCATCAATATTATGAATATGTGTATCACTACGGTCGAGATCCAACAAACTATTTTCATTGGGTGTATGACCATCGAAGGTTTTATTCATGTAAACAGAACAACAGTTATTCTCCGACTTTAAATGAATAACCGTATTGCAATAAACATGATTAAATCATATTCATGCTCAACGCAAACGCCAAATAATATTTATTTAGGTTCAACACTAATCTCGAAAGTATAGGGAGTGTGCGATGATGATCATATCAATCTTGGAACTACTTCCAACACACATCGTCACTTCACCCTCAACTAGTCTCTATTTATTCTGTAACTCTTGTTTTGAGTTACTAATATTTAGCAACCGAACAAGTATCAAATACCTAGGGGTTACTATAAACACTAGTAAGGTACACATCAATAACCTGTATATCAAATATACCCTTGTTCACTTTGCCATCCTTCTTATCTACCAAATATTCAGGATATTTCCTCTTCTAGTGACCATTTCCTTTGCAGTAGAAACACTCAGTTTCAGGCTTTGGTCTAGCTTTGGGATCTTTCAAGGTAGTGACAACTTGCTTGCCATTCTACTTGAAGTTCCCTTTCTTTCCCTTTGCCCTTTTATTGAAACTAGTGGTCTTGTTAATCATCAACACTTGATGCTCTTTCTTGATATCTACCTTCATCGATTTCATCATCATGAAAAGCTCGGGAAACGTTTCGTCATCCCTTGCATACTATAGTTCATCACGAAGTTCCAGTAACTTGGTGATGGTAACTAGAGAACTCTGTTAATCACTATCTTATCTGGAAGATTAACTCCCACTTGATTCAAGCGATTGTAGTACCCAGACAATCTGAGCACATGATCACTAGTTGAGCAATTCTCCTCCATCTTTTAGCTATAGAACTTGTTGGAGACTTCATATCTCTCAACTCGGGTATTTGCTTGAAATATTAACTTCAACTCCTGGAACATCTGGTATGGTCCATGACGTTCAAAACGTCTCTGAAGTCCCGATTCTAAGCTGTTAAGCATGGTGCACTAAACTATCAAGTAATCATCATATTGAGCTAGCCAAACGTTCATAACGTCTGCATCTGCTCCTGCAATAGGTCTGTCACCTAGCGGTGCATCAAGGACATAATTCTTCTGTGCAGCAATGAGGATAAACCTCAGATCACGGACCCAGTCCGCATCATTGCTACTATCATCTTTCAACTTAATTTTCTCTAGGAACACATATAAAATATAGGGAAGCAATAACACGAGCTATTGATCTACACCATTTTTGCAAAATTCTATCAGGACTAAGTTCATGATAAATTAAAGTTCAATTAATCATATTACTTAAGAACTCCTACTTAGATAGACATCCCTCTAATCATCTAAGTGATCACGTGATCCAAATCAACTAAACCATGTCCGATCATCACGTGAGATGGAGTAGTTTTCAATGGTGAACATCACTATGTTGATCATATCTACTATATGATTCATGCTTGACCTTTCGGTCTTAGTGTTCCGAGGCCATATCTGCATATGCTAGGCTCGTCAAGTTTAACCCGAGTATTCTGCATGTGCAAAACTGGCTTGCACCCGTTGTAAATGGACGTAGAGCTTATCACACCTGATCATCATGTGGTGTCTGGGCACGACGAACTTTGGCAACGATGCATACTCAGGGAGAACACTTTATCTTGAAATTTAGTGAGAGATCATCTTATAATGCTACCGTCAATCAAAGCAAGATAAGATGCATAAATGATAAACATCACATGCAATCAATATAAGTGATATGATATGGCCATCATCATCTTGTGCTTGTGATCTCCATCTCTGAAGCACCGTCATGATCACCATCGTCACCGGCGCGACACCTTGATCTCCATCATAGTATCATTGTCGTCTTGCCAACTATTTCTTCTATGACTATCGCTACTGCTTAGTGATAAAGTAAAGCAATTACCGGTGATTGCATTGCATACAATAAAGCGACAACCATATGGCTCCTGCCAGTTGCCGATAACTCGGTTACAAAACATGATCATCTCATACAATAAAATATAGCACCATGCCTTGACCATATCACATCACAACATGCCCTACAAAAACAATTTAGACGTCCTCTACTTTGTTGTTGCAAGTTTTATGTGGCTGCTACGGGCTGAGCAAGAACCATTCTTACTTACGCATTGATAACCCACAAGTATAGGGGATCGCAACAGCTTTCAGGGTAGAGTATTCAACCTAAATTTATTGATTCGACACAAGGGGAGCCAAAGAATATTCTCAAGTATTAGCAGTTGAGTTGTCAATTCAACCACACCTGTATAACTTAGTATCTGCAGCATGGTATTTAGTAGCAAAGTAGTATGATAGTATTGGTAACAGTGGCAAAAGTAAAGATAGCAGTTTTGTAGTAATCGTAACAGTAGCAACGGAAAAGTAAATAGCGAAGAACAATATGTGAAAAGCTCGTAGGCGTTGGATCAATGATGGATAATTATGTCGGATGCGATTCCTCATGTAATAGCTATAACATAGGGTGACACAGAACTAGCTCCAGTTCAGCAATGTAATGTAGGCATGTATTCCGAATATAGTCATACATGCTTATGGAAAAGAACTTGCATGGCATCTTTTGTCCTACCCTCCCGTGGCAGCGGGGTCCTAGTGGAAACTAAGGGATATTAAGGCCTCCTTTTAATAGAGTACCGGACCAAAGCATTAACACATAGTGAATACATGAACTCCTCAAACTACGGTCATCACCGAGAAGTATCCCAATTATTGTCACTTCGGGGTTGTCGGATCATAACACATAATAGGTGACTATAGACTTGCAAGATAGGATCAAGAACTCACATATATTCATGAAAACATAATAGGTTCAGATCTGAAATCATGGCACTCAGGCCCTAGTAACAAGCATTAAGCATAGCAAAGTCATAGCAACATCAATCTCAGAACATAGTGGATACTAGGGATCAAACCCTAACAAAACTAACTTGATTACATGGTAAATCTCATCCAACCCATCACCGTCCAGCAAGCCTACGATGGAATTACTCACGCACGACGGTGAGCATCATGAAATTGGTGATGGAGGATGGTTGATGATGACGACTGTCGGTGTCAAAACCAGCGGATCTCGGGTAGGGGGTCCCGAACTGTGCGTCTAGGCGGATGGTAACAGGAGACAAGGGACACGATGCTTTACCCAGGTTCGGGCCCTCTTGATGGAGGTAAAACCCTACGTCCTGCTTGATTGATATTGATGATGTGGGTATTACAAGAGTAGATCTACCACGAGATCAAGGAGGCTAAACCCTAGAATCTAGACTATGGTATGATTGTTGTTCGTCCTACGTACTAAAACCATCCGGTTTATATAGACACCGGAGAGGGCTAGGGTTACACAGAGTCGGTTACAATGGTAGGAGATCTACATATGCGTATCGCCAAGCTTGCCTTCCACGCCAAGGAAAGTCCCATCCGGACACGGGACGGAGTCTTTAATCTTGTATCTTCATAGTCTTGGTGTCCAGCCGATGATGATAGTTCGGCTATCCGGACACCCCCTAGTCCAGGACTCCCTCAGTAGCCCCTGAACCAGGCTTCAATGACGACGAGTCTGGCGCGTATATTGTCTTTGGCGTTTGCAAGGCGGGTTCTCCTCCATATTCCATGTGTTTGCCGAATAGTGTCCGGTTTCCTTATAAATGTTGCGCTCCTTGGCTTCTACGTCCAATAATGGCCCTCTTCCATGTGTCGTATGAATGCGAAAAGCCAGGGTATGTTTACGTTTTACCCCCTAGCTGCACGAATAAGCAACCTATAAGAGAGGCAAGGACCCAGATCTGAATCACACCATCCTCCTTCTGCAAGTACTAATCGAAGCGCATCTGACAAAAATCCATTCCAACATGGACAGTTGACGCGGCTCCTCCTCTCGCGCTCCCAGTCCTCAGCCAGGAGATTGGAGGAGATGTTCAGTCCCGCATAGCGAGTTAGTGACGCTCCAAGCAGAGGGATACCTTCCCCCAGCCTTTATGGTTCCGGTTCGAGCCGGACTGGCCACCTACAAGGGTGGGAAGCAGGCAGAGAGCGTCCCCAATCCATCCAAAGGAGAGCGGGTATGCTTCGTCCCCTACCTAATAAGGGGACTCGGATTTCCCATACATCCGTTTCTCCGGGGGCTCCTGGAGTTCTATGGACTCCAACTTCACCACCTCACACCTGCCTCCATCTTGCACATCGCGGGCTTTGTAGCTCTTTGCAAGCTGTTCTTGGGCATCGAGCCCCATTTTGTGCTGTGGAAGAGATTGTTTTGCCTCGTACCCCATTCTCACGAGGGGTCGATATATCAAGTGGGCGGAGCCGAAATATGGCGCATCGCCGGGACTGGATATCTATCCGGAACCCCGAAGAAGGCGTCCGAAGACTGGCCTTCGGAATGGTTCTATATGGAAGACGCCCCGCTGCCGGATCCAGTTCAGATCGGCCTCCCGGAGTATAGCAACGCTCCTCTGAAGAAACGCCTAAGTTGGCGCCCGCGGATCCCTCAACGGGAAGATGATAGGAGCGTCCAATATCTGATGGGCCGGATAAGGTTACTGGCCCATTCCGGATTGACCATGATTGGAGTCATGGCCACATGCATTATGCGAGGGGTGCAACCGCTCCAATATAGGGGCCACCCCATGTGGGATTTCAACGGGGAAAATGACGCCACCCGTCATGGCCGCAAGGGGCCGGGATCGACCGCCGATCTGGTGAAGATCCTGTCCGGCTTGTACAAGGGGGAGAAGGAGGACTTCCTCCGCACGAGTCCATTGAATGGATTCTCCATGAATAACCCTCGGAGCTGGGTAAGCGGACGTTTATATATCCGATCCGTACTTTTAAAGTTAAGTGTCTTACTTTATGATTTCGACGCAGGAACTGCGCCGGGATGTGGAGGGCATACAAAGCCCGACTCCACAACCCTAGGATCCGGGAAGATCCCTTGATCCGGCCTCCGAAGAGGATCCGGACATAAAGGTGGAACTGATTGACGGGGTGTTCCACCAACTCAGCATAGACAATGCTCTAGTCGCCATTACGGCTGACTACCCCGGTTTATCTCCGGCTTCCCAGGTGAGTACGACCGAAGTCCTGACACCATTACTTTTTTAATGCTTATTTCTGACCACCGTATACCAATGGTGCTTCGCAGGAGGTGCCTTTACGGCGGGAAGCCGAGCCCGCGGCGACTGACCAACCAGGGTCAGTGCGGCCCAGCAGGCGGAAAAGGAGTGCGGCGCGAATCGAAATGTCGCCGCAAAGGTATGGCGCACCAGTGTCTTTAAGGGAAAGACTCCTGGGAGGTATATTAATGCTCATGATTCTTCCAGGAGAAAGAGCGCTCGCCGGACTGTGCCCGGAGAGGTTGCCAACCAAGCCTCCGCCAGCCAGGCTCCAACACCTGGTCCGGAGGGGGAGGCGAGCGCAAGGCGCGAGCCGGATGCTCCTCCAACAGAGGATGCCAACAGGCTGTCCACTACCAGGTCTGAGGTGGAGAGCGCCATGAATCACAGGCGTCGCCGGACAGTTCTTCGTGACGCGTGTTTCTCCCCAGAGGCGTTGAATGCCTTTAATGCGGGAGATGCGCACCTCCGTGCTGCTCAAGATGGTTTAACCAGAGCCACGGAGCAGTATGTGAAAGACATACGGGCGAGGAATTTTAATAGTTATATATGCCAGTAGCCCCCGAGACTTAAAATAGTTAAACTAACTGATTTAAGGATCATTTGTTATGCAGGATCTTACGGAGAAGAATACCCACCTGTCCCAGGAGCTTCAAGAATGCAAGGCCCAACTTGAGGCCGCACTAGTCGCCGCCGGGGGAGCCACAGAGACCCCCTCTAGTAATACATATTTCGAAAAGATAAGTAGTTTATGAAGTGCGGCGTGTGCGTTTAGTCTGACAATAATATTGCAGAGGGTGCCAGACTAGATCCGGACAAGCAACATCTGCTGCGCCAGCTGAAGGCCGGTGAGAAGGTGCTTATGAGGGTGCATCAGGAGAGGAACAAACTCCAAGATGCCAACACCCAGCTGGGCGAAGAGCTAAACGATGTTCGGGTCCAGCTGTCTAACTCCGTAAAGGAGAATCGGCGGCTTCGTCGCGGCATTTACAGTAAGTGCTTGAGCAAACTCTTTTGAAAAGAAGAGTTCGGCGAGGAAGTCGATTGACAGAAATGTGTCTGTAGGTGTGCTCACGGGTCGTCCAGCGGAGGAAATGCCTGGTTCCACGGGTGACCTTCTTCCTGAGCTGCTGCAACTGCACGAACATGTCCGACAGGCGATGAGCGGCGTCATTCAGGCCTTATGGCCGTCCGTCTCCCTACCCAAGGGTCTTGGAGGGCTTGCTGAGAAGCTTCAGGGAGTACGGCAGCGCTTCCATCTGTGGAAGATATCGGCCTACCGTCAAGGCGCCAGGGAGGCCTGGGCCATGGTGAAGACGCGGTACACCAAGGCTGATCCAAACCACATGGCCGAGGTCGGACCTGTGGAGCCTGATGGGAAGGAGATCCCTGTGAGCCTGATGTACGGCCAAGTAGAGTTGGCCGCGAAATATTCCCAACGGGACTGTAAACTAGACAGCCTGTTAGATGGGATTGAAGAGGAGTACAATCAGTCAGTTTGACGATGTAATTTAAAATGACATGTAAAATGCCTTCTAGCCGGATTGTAGATCGTTTGTCTTTGCGGACCTTTTCGCTTTAACCTCGGGACCCAACAGTCCGGAGTGTGTCCGAATACCCTCACGGTTATACAAAAACCGGGGCATGCATGGAGACCAGGTGTAGGGGTCATAAGTGCTTTATCAGACAAGTGCCCAACTAGCTATGTTATATTACATGGTTAGTAAGAAACATCTTCCAGGGAGAATAGTTCCGTTAGGGGTTCCTTTCCCTGGGAGGCATGCCCTAAAGTGCATGTCCAAACTACGAAAAGAGCAGAAAAAGCATCTAGGGGCAGATATATAAATAAGTAATAAATCATCTTTCAAGTCACCAACCGAATATTCCCTTAAGAACGCTAGCCTTCGGCTTCACCAAGTCTGAGGTACACATCCGGCTGACCCGGCAGTAACAATCGCAGAGGTGCTCCCTTTACCTCCTAGCCGAACAATCGGGAATGTAGGGGTAAGCACAGGAGCCAGGCAACCCAGCTTGGCCAAAACTTAAGTCATATCGATGCATATAATGGTGAGTAAAAGGTACATGCGGAAGTATGACACATGTGTTGGGCATGAAGCCCGTATAAATAAGCTTCTGTTAAAGAAGCCCCCAGGTATAACGAGTGCGAGTAGCACATCATGTTGGAAATATGCCCTAGAGGCAATAATAAATTGATTATTATTATATTTCCTTGTTCATGATAATCGTTTATTATCCATGCTAGAATTGTATTGATAGGAAACTCAGATACATGTGTGGATACATAGACAACACCATGTCCCTAGTAAGCCTCTAGTTGACTAGCTCGTTAATCAATAGATGGTTACGGTTTCCTGACCATGGACATTGGATGTCGTTGATAACGGGATCACATCATTAGGAGAATGATGTGATGGACAAGACCCAATCCTAAGCCTAGCACAAGATCATGTAGTTCGTATGCTAAAGCTTTTCTAATGTCAAGTATCATTTCCTTAGACCATGAGATTGTGCAACTCCCGGATACCGTAGGAGTGCTTTGGGTGTGCCAAACGTCACAACGTAACTGGGTGGCTATAAAGGTACACTACGGGTATCTCTGAAAGTGTCTGTTGGGTTGGCACGAATCGAGATTGGGATTTTGTCACTCCGTGTAAACGGAGAGGTATCTCTGGGCCCACTCGGTAGGACATCATCATAATGTGCACAATGTGACCAAGGGGTTGATCACGGGATGATGTGTTACGGAACGAGTAAAGAGACTTGCCGTAACGAGATTGAACAAGGTATCGGTATACCGACGATCGAATCTCGGGCAAGTACCATACCGCTAGACAAAGGGAATTGTATACGGGATTGATTGAGTCCTTGACATCGTGGTTCATCCGATGAGATCATCGTGGAACATGTGGGAGCCAACATGGGTATCCAGATCCCGCTGTTGGTTATTGACCGGAGAACATCTCGGTCATGACTACATGTCTCCCGAACCCGTAGGGTCTACACACTTAAGGTTCGATGACGCTAGGGTTATAAAGGAAGTTTGTATGTGGTTACCGAATGTTGTTCGGAGTCCTGGATGAGATCCCGGACGTCACGAGGAGTTCCGGAATGGTCCGGAGGTAAAGATTTATATATAGGAAGTCCTGTTTTGGCCATCGGGACAAGTTTCGGGGTCATCGGTATTGTACCGGGACCACCGGAAGGGTCCCGGGGGCCCACCGGGTGGGGCCACCTGCCCCGGGGGGGCCACATGGGCTGTAGGGGGTGCGCCTTGGCCTACATGGGCCAAGGGCACCAGCCCCTAGAGGCCCATGCGCCAAGATATAGGAAAAAGGGGAGAGTCCTAAAGGGGGAAGGCACCTCCGAGGTGCCTTGGGGAGGATGGACTCCTCACCCCCTCTTAGCCGCACCCCTTCCTTGGAGGAAGGGGCAAGGCTGCGCCTCCCCCCTCTCCCCTGCCCCTATATATAGTGGAGGGGAGGGAGGGCATCCATACCTGAGCCCTTGGCGCCTCCCTCCCTCCCGTGACACCTCCTCCTCTCCCGTAGGTGCTTGGCGAAGCCCTGCAGGATTGCCACGCTCCTCCATCACCACCACGCCATTGTGCTGCTGCTGGATGGAGTCTTCCTCAACCTCTCCCTCTCTCCTTGCTGGATCAAGGCGTGGGAGACATCGTCGAGCTGTACGTGTGTTGAACGCGGAGGTGCCGTCCGTTCGGCACTAGGATCATCGGTGATCTGAATCACGACGAGTACGACTCCATCAACCCCGTTCACTTGAACGCTTCCGCTTAGCGATCTACAAGGGTATGTAGATGCACTCTCCTTTCTACTCATTGCTGGTCTCTTCATAGATAGATCTTGGTGTTACGTAGGAAATTTTTTTGAATTTCTGCTACGTTCCTCAACAGTGGCATCATGAGCTAGGTCTATTGCGTAGATTCTTTGCACGAGTAGAACACAAAGTAGTTGTGGGCGTCGATATTGTTCAATATGCTTGCCGTTACTAGTCTTATCTTGATTCGGCGGCATCGTGGGATGAAGCGGCCCGGACCAACCTTACACATACACTTACGTGAGACCGGTTCCACCGACAAACATGCACTAGTTGCATAAGGTGGCTGGCGGGTGTCTGTCTCTCCCACTTTAGTCGGATCGGATTCGATGAAAAGGGTCCTTCTGAAGGGTAAATAGCAATTGGCATATCACGTTGTGGTTCATGCGTAGGTAAGAAACGTTCTTGCTAGAAACCCATAGCAGCCACGTAAAACATGCAAACAACAATTAGAGGACGTCTAACTTGTTTTTGCAGGGTATGCTATGTGATGTGATATGGCCAAAAAAGGATGTGATGAATGATATATGTGATGTATGAGATTGATCATGTTCTTGTAATAGGAATCACGACTTGCATGTCGATGAGTATGACAACCGGCAGGAGCCATAGGAGTTGTCTTTATTTATTTGTGACCTGCGTGTCAACTTAAACGTCATGTAATTACTTTACTTTATTGCTAACCGTTAGCCATAGTAGTAGAAGTAATAGTTGGCGAGGCAACTTCATGAAGACACGATGATGGAGATCATGATGATGGAGATCATGGTGTCATGCCGGTGACGATGATGATCATGGAGCCCCGAAGATGGAGATCAAAAGGAGCAAAGTGATGATGGCCATATCATGTCACTATTTGATTGCATGTGATGTTTATCATGTTTATACATCTTATTTGCTTAGAACGACGGTAGTAAATAAGATGATCCCTTACAACAATTTCAAGAAGTGTTCTCCCCTAACTGTGCACCGTTGCGACAGTTCGTGTTTTCGAAGCACCACGTGATGATCGGGTGTTAGATTCTAACGTTCACATACAACGGGTGTAAGACAGATTTACACACGCGAAACACTTAGGGTTAACTTGACGAGCCTAGCATGTACAGACATGGCCTCGGAACACGGAGACCGAAAGGTCGAACATGAGTCGTATAGAAGATACGATCAACATGAAGATGTTCACCGATGATGACTAGTCCGTCTCACGTGATGATCGGACACGGCCTAGTTTGACTCGGATCATGTAATCACTTAGATGACTAGAGGGATGTCTATCTGAGTGGGAGTTCATAAGATGAACTTAATTATCCTGAACATAGTCAAAAGGTTTTTGCAAATTATGTCGTAGCTCACGCTATAGTTCTACTGTTTAGATATGTTCCTAGAGAAAAATTAGTTGAAAGTTGATAGTAGCAATTATGCGGACTAGGTCCGTAAACTGAGGATTGTCCTCATTGCTTCATAGAAGGCTTATGTCCTTAATGCACCGCTCAGTGTGCTGAACCTCGAACGTTGTCTGTGGTTGTTGCGAACATCTGACATACACGTTTTGATAACTACGTGAGAGTTCAGTTAAACGGTTTAGAGTTGAGGCACCAAAGACGTTTTTGAAACATCACGAAACATATGAGATGTTTCGAGGGCTGAAATTGGGATTTCAGGCTCGTGCACACGTCAAGAGGTATAAGACCTCCGACGATTTTCTTAACCTGCAAACTAAGGAGAAAAGCTCAATTGTTGAGCTTGTGCTCAGATTGTCTGAGTACAACAATCATTTGAATCGAGTGGGAGTTGATCTTCCAGATAAGACAGTGATGGTTCTCCAAAGTCATTGCCACCAAGCTGTTAGAGCTTCGTGATGAACTATAACATATCAGGGATAGATATGATGATCCTTGAGGTATTCGCGATGTTTGACACCGCGAAAGTAGAAATCAAGAAGGAGCATCAATTGTTGATGGTTGGTGAAACCACTAGTTTCAAGAAGGGCAAGGGCAAGAAGGGATACTTCATGAAACGGCAAATCAGCTGCTGCTCTAGTGAAGAAACCCAAGGTAAAACCCAAACCCGAGACTAAGTGCTTCTGTAATAAGGGGAACAACCACTAGAGCAGAATTACCCTAGATACTTGGTAGATAAGAAGGCTGGCAAGGTCGATAGAAGTATATTGGATATACATTGTGTTAATGTGTACTTTGCTAGTACTCCTAGTAGCACCAGGGTATTAGATACCGGTTCGGTTGCTAAGTGTTAGTACTCGAAACAAAAGGCTACGGAATAAACGGAGACTAGCTAAAGGTGAGCTGACGATATGTGTTGGAAGTTTTTCCAAGCTTGATATGATCAAGCATCGCACGCTCCCTCTACCAAAGAGATTGGTGTTAAACCTAAATAATTGTTATTTGGTGTTTGCGTTGAGCATAGACATGATTGGATTACGTCTATCGCAATACGGTTATTCATTTAAGGAGAATAATGGTTACTCTATTTATTTGAATAATACCTTCAATGGTCTTACACCTAAAATGAATGGTTTATTAAATCTCGATCGTAGTGATACACATGTTCATGCCAAAAGATAGTAATGATAGTACCACCTACTTGTGGCACTGCCACGTAAGTCATATCGGTATAAAACGCATGAAGAAGCTCCATATTGATGGATCTTTGGGCTCACTCATTTTTGAAAAGTTTGAGACATGCGAACCATGTCTATTGGTGTATATGCATGAAGAAACTCCATGCAAATGGACCGTTTTGACTCACTTGATTTTGAATCACTTGGGACATGCAAATCATACCACATGGGCAAGATGACTGAAAAGCCTCGTTTTCAGTAAGATGGAACAAGATAGCAACTTGTTGGAAGTAACACATTTTGATGTGTGCAGTCCAATGAGTGCTGAGGCATGCAGTGAATATCGTTATGTTCTTACTTCACAGATGATTCGAGTAGATGTTGAGTATATTTACTTGATGAATCACGAGTCTGAATTATTGAAAGGTTCAAGTAATTTCAGTGTGAAGTTGAAAGATCATTGTGACAAGAGGATAAAAGATCTATGATATGATCATAGAGATGAATATCTGAATTACGAGTTTTGGCACACAATTAAGACATTGTGGAAATTGTTTCACAATTAATACCGCCTGGAACACCATAGTGTGATGGTGTGTCCAAACGTCATAGTTGCACCCTATTGGATATGGTGCATACCATGATGTCTCTTATCGAGTTACCACTATCGTTCATGGGTTAGGCATTAGAGACAACCACATTCACTTTAAATAGGGCACCACATAATTTCGTTGAGACGACACCGTATGAACTATGGTTTGGAGAAACCTAAGTTGCCGTTTCTTGAAAGTTTGGGGCTGCGACACTTATGTGAAAAGGTTTCAGGTTGATAAGCTCGAACCCAAAGCAGATAAAATGCATCTTCATAGGACACCCAAAAATAGTTGGGTATACCTCCTAATTCAGATCCGAAAGCAATAGGGATTGTTTCTTGAATCGGGTCCTTTTTCGAGGAAAGGTTTCTCTCGAAAAGTTGAGTGGGAGGATGGTGGAGACTTGATGAGGTTATTGAACCGTCACTTCAACAAGTGTGTAGTAGGGCACAGGAAGTTGTTCCTGTGGCACGTACACCAACTGAAGTGGAAGCTTATGATAGTGATCATGAAACTTCGGATCGAGTCACTACCAAACCTCGTGGGATGACAAGGATGCGTACTACTTCAGAGTGGTACGTAATCCTGTCTTGGAAGTCATGTTGCTAGACAACAATGAACCTACGAGCTATGGAGAAGCGATGGTGGGCCCGGATTCCGATAAATGACTCAAGGCCATAAAACCCGAGAGAGGATCCATGTATGAAAACAAAGTGTAGACTTTGGAAGAACTACTTGATGGTCGTAAGGCTGTTAGGTACATATGGATTTTGAAAGGAAGACAGACAATGATGGTAAGTGTCACCATTGAGAAAGCTCGACTTGTCGTTAAGATATTTTCCGACAAGTTCAAGGAGTTGACTACGATGAGACTTTCTCACTCATAGCGATGCTAAGAGTCTGTTGGAATTATATTAGCAATTACTGCATTATTTATGAAATCTTGCAGATAGGATGTCAAAACATTGTTTCCTCGATGTTATACTTGAGGAAAGGTTGTACAACCGGAAGGTTTTGTCAATCCCAAAAGATGCTAATAAGTATGCAAAGCTCCAGCAATCCTTCTAAGGACTGGAGTGAGCATCTCGGAGTTGGAATGTATGCTTTGATGATGATCAAAGATTTTGGGTGTATACAAAGTTTATGAGAAACTTGTATTTCCAAAGAAGTGAGTGGGAGCACTATAGAATTTCTGATAAGTATATGTTGTTGACATATTGTTGATCAGAAATGATGTAGAATTTCTGGAAAGCATATAGGGTTATTTGGAAAGTGTTTTTCAATGGAAAACCTGGATTAAGCTACTTGAACATTGAGCATCAAGATCTATAAGGATAGATCAAAATGCTTAATAGTACTTTCAAATGAGCACATACCTTGACATGATCTTGAAGGTGTTCAAGATGGACCAGTCAAAGAAGGAGTTCTTGCCTGAGTTGTAAGGTATGAAGTTAAGACTTAAAGCTCGACCATGGCAGAATAGAGAGAAAGGAACGAAGGTCGTCCCCTATGCTTAAGACATAGGCTCTACAGTATGCTATGCTGTGTACCGCACCTGAAGTGTGCTTTACCATGAGTCAGTCAAGGGGTACAAGGGTAATCCAAGAATGGATCGCAGGACAGCGGTCAAAGATATCCTTAGTAACTAGTGGACTAAGGAATTTTCTCAATTATGGAGGTGGTAAAAGAGTTCGTCGTAAAGGGTTACGTCGATGCAAGCTTAACACCTATCCGGATAGCTCTGAGTAGAGATACTGGATACGTATAATGGAGCAACAATTTAGAATAGCTTCAAGTAGAACAATTATTTGGAATAGCTCCAAATAGAACGTGGTAGCTGCATCTAGGAGATGACATAGAGATTTGTAAAGCACACACGGATCTGAAAGGTTCAGACCCGTTGACTATAACCTCTCTCACAAGCAACATGATCAAACCCAAGACTCTTTGGATGTTGGTCACATGGTGATGTGACCTGTCAGTGTTAATCACATGGTGATGTGAACTAGATTATTGACTCTAGTGCAAGTGGGAGACTGTTGGAAATATGCCCTAGAGGCAATAATAAATTGATTATTATTATATTTCCTTGTTCATGATAATCGTTTATTATCCATGCTAGAATTGTATTGATAGGAAACTCAGATACATGTGTGGATACATAGACAACACCATGTCCCTAGTAAGCCTCTAGTTGACTAGCTCGTTAATCAATAGATGGTTACGGTTTCCTGACCATGGACATTGGATGTCGTTGATAACGGGATCACATCATTAGGAGAATGATGTGATGGACAAGACCCAATCCTAAGCCTAGCACAAGATCATGTAGTTCGTATGCTAAAGCTTTTCCAATGTCAAGTATCATTTCCTTAGACCATGAGATTGTGCAACTCCCGGATACCGTAGGAGTGCTTTGGGTGTGCCAAACGTCACAACGTAATTGGGTGGCTATAAAGGTACACTACGGGTATCTCTGAAAGTGTCTGTTGGGTTGGCACGAATCGAGATTGGGATTTTGTCACTCCGTGTAAACGGAGAGGTATCTCTGGGCCCACTCGGTAGGACATCATCATAATGTGCACAATGTGACCAAGGGGTTGATCACGGGATGATGTGTTACGGAACGAGTAAAGAGACTTGCCGGTAACGAGATTGAACAAGGTATCGGTATACCGACGATCGAATCTCGGGCAAGTACCATACTGCTAGACAAAGGGAATTGTATACGGGATTGATTGAGTCCTTGACATCGTGGTTCATCCGATGAGATCATCGTGGAACATGTGGGAGCCAACATGGGTATCCAGATCCCGCTGTTGGTTATTGACCGGAGAACATCTCGGTCATGACTACATGTCTCCCGAACCCGTAGGGTCTACACACTTAAGGTTCGATGACGCTAGGGTTATAAAGGAAGTTTGTATGTGGTTACCGAATGTTGTTCGGAGTCTCGGATGAGATCCCGGACGTCACGAGGAGTTCCGGAATGGTCCGGAGGTAAAGATTTATATATAGGAAGTCCTGTTTCGGCCATCGGGACAAGTTTCGGGGTCATCGGTATTGTACCGGGACCACCGGAAGGGTCCCGGGGGCCCACCGGGTGGGGCCACCTGCCCCGGGGGGGCCACATGGGCTGTAGGGGGTGCGCCTTGGCCTACATGGGCCAAGGGCACCAGCCCCTAGAGGCCCATGCGCCAAGATATAGGAAAAAGGGGAGAGTCCTAAAGGGGGAAGGCACCTCCGAGGTGCCTTGGGGAGGATGGACTCCTCCCCCCCTCTTAGCCGCACCCCTTCCTTGGAGGAAGGGGCAAGGCTGCGCCTCCCCCCTCTCCCCTGCCCCTATATATAGTGGAGGGGAGGGAGGGCATCCATACCTGAGCCCTTGGCGCCTCCCTCCCTCCCGTGACACCTCCTCCTCTCCCGTAGGTACTTGGCGAAGCCTTGCAGGATTGCCACGCTCCTCCATCACCACCACGCTGTTGTGCTGCTGCTGGATGGAGTCTTCCTCAACCTCTCCCTCTCTCCTTGCTGGATCAAGGCGTGGGAGACATCGTCGAGCTGTAGGTGTGTTGAACGCGGAGGTGCCGTCCGTTCGGCACTAGGATCATCGGTGATCTGAATCACGACGAGTACGACTCCATCAACCCCATTCACTTGAACGCTTCCGCTTAGCGATCTACAAGGGTATGTAGATGCACTCTCCTTTCTACTCGTTGCTGGTCTCTCCATAGATAGATCTTGGTGTTACGTAGGAATTTTTTTTGAATTTCTGCTACGTTCCCCAACACATCAAGCATGTGCGAACAATGCGGAGATCAGCCCTCAAAGGCTTTTACTGAAAGAGGGAGGAAAAAGGAGGGAAACAAAAGACAGCGAAAAAATATGAAAGGTGGACGGAGGAAGGAGACGAACTCTGAGTCCGGCGCTAGGCGTAGAATCTTCGGAGACGGGCTGCGTTCCATGGGTTCGGCTCGAGTCGGTTGTCAGATGCGTTGCGTAGACGATATGCACCGCCGGTAAGGACTTGGTCGATGATGAAGGGACCTTCCCATTTGGGCTTAAGTTTGTCCTTTTTCTTGTCCGGCAGGCGTAGAACTAGCTCGCCAAGATTGTAAGTTTTGGCCCGTACTTCTCTGCTTTGATATCTTCGACCCTGCTGCTGATAGAATGCGGAACGGGATTTTGCCACGTCGCGCTCCTCCTCTAAGGCGTCCAAACTGTCCTGCCGATCCAACTCGGCTTCTCTTTCTTCGTACATGCGCACGCGAGGTGAGTCATGAATTATATCGCAGGGCAAAACTGCCTCTGTGTCGTATACCATAAAAAATGGTGTGAATCCGGTAGTGCGGTTTGGTGTGGTCCGCAGCCCCCAGAGTACGGAGTCGAGCTCCTCTACCCAATGCGTGTTAGATTCCGTGAGGGACCGCACTAATCTGGGTTTAATGCCGCTCATGATTAGACCATTTGCTCGTTCGACTTGATCGTTAGTTTGAGGGTGATAGACTGAAGCATAGTCGAGCTTGATGCCCATGTTTTTGCACCAGAGTTTAACCTCGCCAGCCATGAAATTCGTGCCGTTATCAGTGATGGTGCTGTGGGGGACGCATCGTTGGACTAAGTCTTGAGCATCTGCCCGGGCTGTCGGCCAATAAAATCCTATATGGAAGGCCTTGCCTACAAGGGCCCTGGCTGCAGCGTGGTGCCCGCCGAGTCTGGCGTGAATCTCAGCCAGGAGATTTCGCCCTTCCTGTTCGGAGATACACCTTTGAAGGACTCCAGTTGTGCTTTTCTTATAAAGTTCTCCCTCATGGACCTTGTAGGCTTTAGATCGCCGAACTATGCAGCGGGCCTCATTTTGGTCTTCGGGAAGTTCCTGCCTAATTAAGTAGGCTAGGAATGGTTCCGTCCACGGGGCAATTACTGCCATTATTTCGTGGGCTGAAGGTGTTATTTCATTGGCTGAGCCACCGATTGTGTCAGAATGTTCCGTGTTGGGTGGTGCAGTTGGTTCCGGGTTGTTATTTCTGGACTCCTCTTCCCATAATACGGATGGCTTAAAGAGCCGCTCTAGGAAGATGTTTGGAGGGACGGCGTCGCGTTTTGCGCCGATGCGTGCCAACACGTCTGCTACCTGGTTATTATCCCGGGCTACATGGTGGAATTCGAGTCCTTCGAACCGAGCTAACATTTTTAGGACGGCGTTACGGTAGGCTGCCATTTTCAGATCCTTGGCATCAAAGTCTCCATTTACTTGGGATATTGCAAGGTTTGAATCCCCGCGCACCTCTAGGAGTTGAATACCCATGGAGATTGCCATCCGGAGACCATGTAGAAGGGCCTCATATTCAGCTGCGTTGTTGGAGTCCGTGTACATTATTTGAAGTATGTATTGGACTGTGTCTCCGGTTGGGGACGTCAAGACGACGCCAGCCCCCAAGCCGGCCAACATTTTGGAGCCGTCGAATGCATGATCCAATTGGAGTATGCGCCGTACTCTTTAGGGAGTTCGGCTTCGGTCCATTCGGCGATGAAGTCAGCCAAAACTTGCGACTTTATAGCTCACTGTGGTTTGTAGGTTATGTCAAATGGTAAGAGCTCAATGGCCCATTTTGCAATCCTGCCCGTCGCGTCGCGGTTGTTTATAATGTCGTTGAGAGGTACTTCGGAGGCCACTGTTATGGAACACTCTTGAAAGTAGTGTCACAGCTTTCGGGATGCCATGAACACCGCGTATGCTATCTTTTGATAATGTGGGTACCGGGACTTGCATGGAGTTAAGACAGTGGATACGTAGTACACTGGTTTTGAAGAGGGAATTTGTGCCCTTCTGTTTCTCGTTTGACGACGAGTACCGCACTGACAACTTGATGTGTTGCTGTGATATATAATAACATCGGTTCGCCCAGGTTGGGCGCGGCCAGGACCGGATTTGTTGCCAATATGGCCTTAATTTCTTCGAGTCCGGCCGTGGCAGCATCCGTCCATTTGAAGTGTTCGGTGCGCCGGAGGAGGCGACAGAGGGGCAGTGCCTTTTCTCCCAAATGGGAGATGAAGCGGCTTAGAGCCGCCGCGCACCCAGTTAGTTTTTGTATTTGTTTGAGGTCTTTTGGGATATCCAATTGTGACAGAGCTCGGATCTTGGCTGGATTTGCTTCAATTCCTCTACCGGATACAATGAAGCCCAAGAGCTTTCCGGCCGGTACGCCGAAAACACATTTTTCCGAATTGAGCTTAATGTCATATGCTCGGAGGTTGTCGAATGTAAGCCTCAAATCGTCTACTAGAGTTTCGACGTGTTTGGTCTTAACGACCACATCGTCTACGTATGCCTCCACTGTTTTACCTATCTGGGTAGCCAGACATGTCTGAATCATGCGCTGATATGTTGCGCCGGCGTTTTTGAGTCCGAAGGGCATTGTGTTGAAGCAGAATGGTCCATATGGAGTAATGAATGCCGTTGCGGCCTGGTCTGTTTCCGCCATCTTGATTTGATGGTATTCGGAGTATGCGTCGAGGAAGCACAATGAATCGCGCCCAGCGGTAGCATCGATGATTTGGTCGATGCGGGGGAGGGGGAAAGGATCCTTTGGACAGGCCTTGTTAAGGTCTTTGAAATCGACACAAAGGCGCCAGGATTTGTCCTTTTTTGGTACCATTACCAGGTTTGCTAGCCAGTCCGGATGTTTTATATCTCTGATGAATCCGATTTCTAAGAGTTTGGCTAGCTCCTCTCCCATTGCCTGTCTTTTGGGTTCGGAAAATCGCCGAAGAGCCTGTTTAACTGGCTTGAATCCTTTTAGGATATTTAGGCTATGCTCTGCCAGCTTGCGTGGGATTCCTGGCATATCTGAAGGGTGCCAGGCAAAAATGTCCCAATTTTCCCGAAGGAATTCTCGTAGTGCGGCTTCTACATCAGGGTTTAATTGTGCCCCAATGGAGGCCGGCTTTGTGGGGCCGTTGGATGAGTTGGGATCATGAAGAGCTACAGGAATCTTAAGATCTGGTTGTCGCAGACTTAATGAAGATGCAAGTTAATTTGTCATGTGTACCTGCGCATTGGCTACGAGATTGATCATGGTGCAGCGTGAAGGCAAGGGACAGATGTTGCAAGGGTTGCCCTGCTAAATCAGATCAATAGGATACAACTGCGCAGAATAATTTGGTCTAGTGGTGTAGAATATGGCCTCTTTTTTATTCTCAGTTTTAACATGTGCCTGTTTAGACTTGGTGTGCTACTGCTAGCTGAACCTTTGATGTTCTGTTGAACAAATAGTAATGAGGTGCTGAGAACCAACATTGGACTCAATGGAGCTATTTTACAAATATTATCCCATGGATTTATTGGTGTAGTCGTTTGTATTATTATGAGAATCCCCATTATCAAAGAAGAAAACTTCACAGCTAATTGTGATCGTAATTGACATTTCATTTGCACAAGTTGCATTATCTCCTGGATTGCTGCTTAATTTGCTTTTTACGTTCTTTGCTATAATTAGAGATTAAGGTAAAACTTGTGGCAGATGACCAGAACACATGTATGCATTGAGCAAGCATTTCTTTAAACCTAAAATTACATATTTTTGTGGAATTTATCTATGCAATCATCATATTCGATACCTCCTGAATTATGGTCTTGTGGGTCTGATTGTGTTGGTGGGATCAATACACATGCCGGTGAATTACGCGGCCAGCACAACATGCAAATAAATAAGAGGAAGTGACCATGAATATACAAGGGGACATCAAGTTAATATTGGAGTGAAGATGAATTATGTTATGATCCTGTCTGACATTCACCTGCACCTTGCTCTCTGTTTTCCCGTCGTGGAGCCCTAATCTTGCTTGCCAACTGAGCAAAGTTTCACAGCAGTTCTCTCTGATTAATTAGGTTCTTTTCCAGGAAATGCTTCAATTGGAGAAACTGGCATATTTTATTCAGAAGATTTTTAGATGTCATTGGTTGCAGGATATCTTGTTTAACCACTCCTTAGGATCTGGTAATGATCAGCCTAAATTGTTTTAGACAACTTGAACCCACATGTCAGTGCCCAGGTAGCGTGCCACCCATTCTTTTCTATTTGGACCGGTTCAGTATTGTTCACTCAGGTTGGCTTGTATACCTTCTTTCTTAGGGTTGGAAAGCATTTTATTCAATCAAAATGTTCGACGGGCCTACTAGATAGCCATATGTGCCTTCCAAAATCTATAATAGCTGCTTCTTCAGACAAATTATGACCTTCAACATTACAATATCGCTTCTCATGGATGATATGCACTGAGGTAAAATCCTCCATCTTCTGAATTCCCTTGATGATTACTCCTGATTTTCCCAGATGGACACCTTGGATATGCTTAACTGGAGCTGCACAACCAGTAGATATAACAAGCCGCTGGCAACAAATATCTGCAGCCAAAGATAGAGCTTCACTGCACATCGTCGATTCCAGGATTTCCGGATCAATCATATCAGCTATACATACCGCCAAGCTCCAAGATATGCATCAGTTTCATCTTCATAGATCGCCCTATTGGACCCCTGTCTCCATGTCTTCCCACAGCTACATCAACATGTATTTTGACTGATCCCCGGCTTGGGGCACACCATTTTCTTTCGGCTGGAGAAGGTTTCTATTAAGTCATACACCATGTAGCATTGTATAAATGAGAAAGTGGAATGGCATGGTGACACTGACATAGTTTTGGATTGTATGGAGTGAGCGAGGCTACATTCTTCTGACGGTGGCGACTACTTCCATGTCTTTCATCTCCCCGCTGGTGCTGCCTTCTGCTCAAGACGTTTCATCCTTGGTGTTTCAGGCCATGCCTCATTCCTTTTCTTTTGCCTGTAACTTTTTTTTGCTTGTAAGCTGTTGCAACACCTTGTATCTTTGCCGTTCTCTCATCTTTTTTATTTTCTCTGTAAGTGGCTCTTGTTCTAATCCTGGCCTGTTGATGGCTTGTCAATTTCACTTCTGGACAAGATTTATTCCCTACACGCAGACTGGCTCCACACTTAGACGATTGAGCTAAACCGACCCCAACAAGGTTGGATCATCCTGGCGCAATGCATCTGCATGGGTGAGATGGGCGGCGCATTGCTCCTCAATGACAACCAAGGCTGTGTGCACATTATTGATCCCCAAACAGGGGCAATGGAGATGATTCAAAGCTGGTTTCGTGGTGTTGTTGTCGGAGCTATCCCGTTTGAGATCGACTGGTCGGCCTTCTTCATGTATCGCTTGGTGGGCAGTAGCATTGAGAGGACTAAATTTGGAGGAGCTATACTGGACTCTTTTTGGGAGGAATTGCTCGGGCGATTACTTTTGGGTTAGTTGTACTGCATGTGCCTCGTAAGAGCTACACAAGTGTTAAGTTTTGTGTGTAATAGATGTTCTTACTTTTGAGCATGAAGTGTGGCAAACTTGATGGACACGCAAATTAATTGAGATCATGGACACTGGCTACGGCTTCTTCATCGGATCAAGATGATGAAATTGCAGTGTGCAGCTTAATTTGTGCTTGAGGTGCAGAATGTCGTTCTCTCTGGGTTCTTTGAAGCTGCCCGTTTTGACATGTTCTTGTTTAGACATGGTGTGCTAGTTGAGCAAAGGAATGGTGTTGTCTGTATTCTGTGAATTTCAATTATCTATAAAAAGGAAAGTTTCCAGTTAATTGTGATCAAAATTGACATGTTTGAACCTATAACACTATCTTGTTTTTTAATTCATCCATACTTCTCGATAAAACAACGCTTGGTGAAACAGAGGATTATGTTGACCCTATCTCATACACGAGCGGGTTGTAAATGAGTTGCTATGTAGGTACACCCCAGCTAAAAAATGTAGGTACTCCCCGACTAAAGTTAGTTGGCAGCGTCACAAAATGGTGTCCTTCCTTTTCCCTATGATGGAAGCCATGAATAGGTTGAACCAGCGGCGATGACATGAATCTTGATCCAATGCTACAAAAGATAGGGATATAACATTGATGCAAATAAATATCAATGGACTGAAATTAATAAACTACTCCCTCCGTCCCATAATATAAGAACGTTTTTGACACTACACTAGATCAGAATTTTGTAGGATGAAGTGTGTCGAAATTGTTCAGATGAAATTATATATGTGCAGTAACACATGCAGCAGCAGAGTGTGCATGAAGTAGTTCAAAGAACATCTAACATGATACAAGAATGGGGTAAGGTAGACTTAGATTGTTTCAGATTTCAGTTGAAGTGTTTTTATATTGCATTCGCTCCACCATTTACTTACTCAAATTTCTCTTATTTGCTGGGTCACAACTCACAAATCCCTGAAGAAAAAATCAAACCTTAAGAAAAGATCGAATGCAACATCCTCTGTTCTCTATTCATATTCGTCTCCTTTGGGGTGCTATCATGTGATGTTCGCCCCTCAGGTGCATCTCTATTCACCCTGAGCCATGCACTCCATTATAGGCTGAAAATCCACCAACTAACCGATTGTTTCCCCTTTGCATGGACCAACCGAATATTTCCATCCTTCATAGAAGGTCATCCAGCTAATTAATATGGCATACATGAGAAGAAGCCTTCACCTAAATGTGAAGAGCTAGTGCTAGCCATGGTTTTGCATTTAAGTTTCAGAACTGTTTAGTCCATAGGCAAAATCACCTATTTTTCATTGAATTTTTGTGATTTTTGTTTTCACTAATTTCAGCCAAAACTTCCAGCAAAATTTGTTTGGGATATGAAAATTTTAAAAATAATTTGAGAAGTATTTGAATTTTCATGTACTACTGTAATTGCCAAAACAGCTTGGCTTGAAGTTAGACAATTATTTTAGTACCGAAATCAAGATTGTGTGTACATTGTAGATCTCCAACCTGGGGCGATGGAGACTGTCACCGACTGGTTTTGCGGCATTGTCACGATGCTAACCCATTACAGATGGATTGGCCGACCTTTTTCATGTCTCGCTTGGCGGGCGGTAGGATCAAGCGGAATAAACTGAGAGGAGCTACATCAAAATTTGCTGACTCGTTTTTGGGACCAATAGTTGTGTTAGTTATCATGGGGCAATTGCTATGAGTTGGGCTTAGGAAGAGCTAAATAAATCTTCTGATATGCGTGTGGCACAGACTTACTTAATGAAGATGCAAGTTAGTTTATTATGTGTACCTGAGTATCAGCTACTGCATTGGTCATGGTGCAGCATCAAGGCAACGAACAAATGTTGCGAGGGTTGCCCTGCTAAATCAGTTCAAGAGGATAAAACTGCACACCATGTGCAAAATAATTTGGTCTTGGGGTGCAGAATGTTGCCTCTGTGTTTCATTGTCAGTTTTAACTTGCTAGCTGAACCTTTGATGTTCTGTTGAACAAGTAGTAATTAGGTGCTGAATTGTCGTTGTTATTACTGGAATCTCCATTTTGGCTGAGATGTACTAGCATACTCCTTTAGAGCAAGTACAATAGGAGTATATGATATCGTGTAGTGAGCTGGCTCTATAACTTGTAATTGACTACTATTAAGTGCAGGTGGGTGAAAGAGATAAAGCTGAACTTTAATTATTCCGAGTCATACAGTATGGATACCCGATTATAAATACCACAGGGCCGAAGAACCATACCATACACAAGCTAAGACATGGCCTTACAATGTACTCGTCGTATATATCAAAATCTTTTAACGCCCATCTCAATTCTCAATACATTGGCAGTTAGGTTTGGGATACATCTGGAATTTGTGTGCCAGCGGTTTCATCCCATTCGGTAAGCAAAAAATAGTGCAAGACCCTCTATGGTTCGTTGGACTCGATGTGATCCATATCTCTACACTTTTGAGGCTCGAGTTTGCACATTGCTCAAACATGTATTTCTGACCCCGGTACACTTGCATTATACTAGTACACAACACAAGAACAGGGACGGCCGATGAACATATATGCTACGTATAAATCTAATTCATAAATCAATCAATATAAGTGTTTTTATCTGTAGATTTGATCAACAATACTATGCGCATAATTAGTCCCTGTCGGTGCACGTTTTCGGGCCGAGCGAACTCTGAAACGAGCTACCGACTGCCAAACATGGGGCCACGAACGATCCCAACAAAAGTTTACTCATTTCCTACGTGCTGTCTCTTCCTGTTCGGCTCATGACTAGCTGCCATAGGAACTAAACGACGACACTTCTGACAGGCTATTAGAAGAAGTTGGTAATTTGCACCTCTAAGCAAGCTCGAGCCTGCTCTGTGCCGGGACGGCAAGATGGGCCTATTCGCGACGCCCATATACAAAAGTGTAATGCATCTGGGGCATCCTGTAAATTTCTTTAGTGAGTATACTGTATTTGTCGAACAACGTAAAATCAGCAACACATGCATCTTTTTTTTAGGAAAAGAGTGATACAAATCACTCAGGTGACACAATACAGCCATCACTTAGAGAATCTCTAACCGCTTGGAAGAGTTTCAGAGTCTCCTTTATATCACCGAATATAATAGGAAAACACGCTGATCTGCTCATCTTGTCAGGGAAAAGCTCATTTGCCAACGAGGCGCAGTCCAACTCGATTGTCACACGCCCCTTGAAAATGCTCGACAGCGTCCCGATGCCTTCGAGCACTGCCTGCGCCTCTGTTTCCTCTGATCCATTCTCATCCTTGGTAAAGTCCATCTTATTATATAGAAATGAAGAGAAATAAATAAGCTTTAGTTAATGTAATAAATATACCCATTGTCATTTCTAAAATTCCATAATTGGAGAAAATAACATTTTTTGTCCTCCATGCCTATGGGAGTAACGCTTTGGTACCGTAACTCGAGAAACTCTACAGGACGGTTCATATACATGAAAATACGTTGTATCTACGGTCCAAACTACAGACCCCTTGACAGTCGCTCGCTTTGGTGTCACCACATACCCCCCCCCCCGGTACGAACCAG
>NC_057795.1:610172246-610173516 GCF_018294505.1 Triticum aestivum | reverse complement strand
TTCTGAAAACCAACCCGCGCTCCACTCCAGCTGTCTCTGTCCTAAATCCTCAATCCCCATCCCCAGCCGTTCTTTCCCTCTTCCCCCTCCCAATCCCCCTCCCCATATACATGAATGGCAGCGAGATCTCTGCTACCAGCGATAGCACTGTCGTTGCCCTCCCGCTAAGCCGGTGTGAGCCGGTGGACAAAGCCGTGCGAACCCGCACTGGTGGGCTGGGAGGAAGTTCACGCAGGAGGTGTGGCGGCGCGGGGAGCCAGAACTCCGACCGGATTCCGGCTATGTTCTCCTCTAGTGCACGCCGTGGATGGATGCATTGGAGGCTCAGTACCACAGTCGGGTATTATTGGCAGTCGCCGTTGGAGATCGCATCGCTGGGCTAACGGCGAAGGCCAGACTTGATGTCCTGGAAAATAAAACTTCCATCTTGCCCGCACAGATGTGCATCAAGGAGGCCAACCCTCAGCATGACCTTTGGCCCACCTTCAAGGAGGAGGCGATGTGCACATGCATGCTCGAATCGCCAATATAGGTGAAGCACGCTGGCTCCTGGATCCAGTTCGTTCTCTGGCACCGCGCGATGCAGAGTACTCCCGACGAGCTACCGTACAAGACCACAATGAGCTTCGAAAGGGTACTCCAGGAGGCGTGCGAGCCAGAGGCCGTGAACACGCTCCTGACAAGCTAGGCGACAAGCTCATCAACATGAGGCCGCCGGAGGACAAGTGCAAGCTCGTCATGGACACGTGGTTCCGCAACCCAAGCAAGGTTCCCAAGGTCCTCTGTTTGGTCCATGTTCTGTAATTCAGCTTCTTCCATGTTCCCTTGCCCAACTTGCATTTTTGCCTCCCATGCATGTTGTCTGTCCTGCTCCTTCATTTGCAAATACTCATTGAACCTCCTCTGCCTCTCTTGCTCATCCTGCTGGTACAACAAAAGTTCACATATTTCTCTGTCCTGTGATTCTTCTCTCAGCCTCTTCTACTTTGCAACTTTTCATCATCTCCTCCTGGTCCGACGGCACCCTTCCCACTGTCGTTGCCTACACGGAGGGCTGCAGCCGCACCGGTAACCGCAAGGGAAAGGGGCCGGAGAGGAAATGGTGACTTCCGATGGCCATGTCCTTCTCTGATTAGTATTTAGTTAATCTTTAGTATGAATCTACTGTCTATTTGGTCCGATGAAATGTGACGCTATGTCCATATGAACTGTGAATCTATGTCTCTTTTGTTGCTATGTTTCATACGTTGATCTATGCAGTTTCTCTCAC
>NC_057795.1:610123844-610171837 GCF_018294505.1 Triticum aestivum | reverse complement strand
ATCTGCGGATGTTTACGGGGTCCGACTGTAGATGCTCTAAGCGGATTATAAGCCTGCTATTGCACTTTCTCTAAAGGAGTATGCTAGTACATCTCAGTGTGATTGTATACTGAGCTGTCTCTATAACTTCTAATTGACTACCATTAAGGGCAGTTGGGTGAAAGAGATAAAGCCAAACTTTAATTATTGGAAGAGTCACACAGTGTGGATGCCCTATAAATACCACAGGGCCAAAGAACCTGTTGGGGAACGTATTAATTTCAAAAAATTTCCTACGCACACGCAAGATCATGGTGATGTATAGCAACGAGAGGGGAGAGTGTGTCCACGTACCCTTGTAGACCGAAAGCGGAAGTGTTAGCACAACGCAGTTGATGTAGTCGTACGTCTTCACGATCCGACCAATCAAGTTCCGAACGCACGGCAGCTCCGAGTTCAGCACACGTTCAACTCGATGACGTCCCTCGAACTCCGATCCAGCCGAGCTTTGAGGGAGAGTTCCGTCAACACGACAGCGTGGTGACGATGATGATGTTCTACCGACGCAGGGCTTCGCCTAAGCACTGCTACGATATTATCGAGGTGGATTATGGTGGAGGGGGGCACCACACACGGCTAAGAGATCCAATGGATCAATTGTTGTGTCTCTAAGGTGTGCCTCCCTCCCCGTATATAAAGGAGTGGAGGAGGGGGAGGGGCCCGGCCACCCTAGGCGCGCCCCATGAGGAGTCCTACTCCCACCGGGAGTAGGACTCCCCCCTTCCAAGTGGGAGTAGGAGAGGAGAGGGAAGGAGAGAGAGGGGGAAAGGAAAGGGGGGCGCCGCCCCCCTCCTTGTCCAATTCAGACTAGGGGGAGGGGAGGGGGGAGGGCGCGTGCGGCTGCCCTTGGTGGCCCCTCCTCTTCTCCACTAGGGCCCAATAGGCTCATTTGTCTCCCCGGGGAGTTCCGGTAACCCCCTGGTACTCCGGTATATGCCCAATACTCCCTGAAACCATTCCAGTGTCCGAACATAGTCGTCCAATATATCAATCTTTATATCTCGACCATTTAGAAACTCCTCATTATGTTCGTGATCACATCCGGGACTCCGAACTACCTTCGGTACATCAAAACACATAAACTCATAATATAACCGTCATCGAATTTTAAGCGTGCGTACCCTACGAGTTCGAGAACTATGTAGACATGACCGAGACACGTCTCTGGTTAATAACCAATAGCGGAACCTGGATGCTCATATTGTCTGCCACATATTCTACGAAGATCTTTCTCGGTCAAATCGCATAACAACATAAGTTGTTCCCTTTGTCATCGATATGTTACTTGGCCGAGATTCGATCGTCGGTATCTCAATACCTAGTTCAATCTCGTTACCGACAAGTCTCTTTACTCGTTCCGTAATACATCATTCCGCAACTAACTTATTAGTTGCAATTCTTGCAATGCTTATAGTGATGTGCATTACCGAGTGGGCCCAGAGATACCTCTCCGATAATCGGAGTGACAAATCCCAACCTCGAAATACGCCAACCCAACAAGTACCTTCGGAGACACCTGTAGAGCACCTTTATAATCACCCAGTTACGTTGTGACGTTTGGTAGCACACAAAGTGTTCCTCCAGTAAAAGGGAGTTGCATAATCTCATAGTCATAGGAACATGTATAAGTCATGAAGAAAGCAATAGCAACATACTAAACGAGCAAGTGCTAAGCTAATGGAATGGGTCAAGTCAATCACATCATTCTCCTAATGATGTGATCCTGTTAATAAAATGACAACTCTTTGTCTATGGCTAGGAAACATAACCATCTTTGATCAACGAGTTAGTCAAGTAGAGGCATACTAGTGACACTATGTTTGTCTATGTATTCACACATGTATTATGTTTCCGGTTAATACAATTCTAGCATGAATAATAATCATTTATCATGAAATAAGGAAATAAATAATAACTTTATTATTGCCTCTAGGGCATATTTCCTTTAGTCTCCCACTTGCACTAGAGTCAATAATCTAGTTCATATCACCATGTGATTTAACACCAATATTCACATCTGTATGTGATTAACACCCATAGTTCACATCATCATGTGACCAACACCTGAAAGGTTTACTAGAGTCAATAATGTAGTTCACATTGCTATGTGATTAACACCCAAAGAGTACTAAGGTATGATCATGTTTTGCTCGTGAGAGAAGTTTAGTCAACGGGTCTGTCATATTCAGAGCCGTATGTATTTTGCAAATATTCTATGTCTACAATGCTCTGCACAGAGCTACTCTAGCTAATTGCTGTCACTTTCAATATGTATCCAGATTGAGACTTAGAGTCATCTGGATTGGTGTAAAAGCTTGCACCGATGTAACTCTTTATGATGAACTCTTTTATCACCTCCATAATACTTAGTCCTTACTAAGGATAATTTTGACCGCTGTCCAGTGATCTACTCCTAGATCACTATTGTACACCCTTGCCAAACTCAGTGTAGGGTATACAATAGATCTGGTACACAGCATAGCATATTTTATAGAACCTATGACTGAGGCATAGGGAATGACTTTTCATTCTCTTTCTATTTTCTGCCATGGTCGGGTTTTGAGTCTTACTCAACTTCACACCTTGCAACACAGGCAAGAACTCCTTCTTTGACTGTTCTATTTTGAACTACTTCAAAATCTTATCAACGTATGTACTCATTGAAAAATCTTATCAATCGTCTTGATCTATCTCTATAGATCTTGATGCTCAATGTGTAAGTAGCTTCACCGAGGTCTTTCTTTGAAAAAACTCCTTTCAAACACTCCTTTATGCTTTCTAGAAAAATTCTACATTATTTCCGATCAATAATATGTCATTCACATATACTTATCAGAAATGCTGTAGTGCTCCCACTCACTTTCTTATAAATACATGCTTCTAAAAAATTTGTATAAAATCATATGCTTTGATCACACTACCAAAGCGTATATTCCAACTCCGAGATGCTTGCACCAGTCCATAGATGGATTACTGGAGCTTGCACACTTTTGTTAGCACTCTTTGGATCGACAAAACCTTCTGGTTGCATCATATACAACTCTTCTTTAAGAAATATCCATTTAAGGAATGCAGTTTTTATATCCATTTGCCAGATTTCATAAAAGGTGGTAATTGCTAACATGATTCGGACATACTTAAGCATTGATACGAGTGAGAAAATCTCATTGTATTCAACACCTTGAACTTGTTAAAAAACTTTTTATGACAAGTCGAGCTTTGTAGATAGTAACACTACTATCAGCGTCTATCTTCCTCTTGAAGATCCATTTATTTTCTATGGCTTGCCGATCATCGGGCAAGTCCACCAAAGTCCACACTTTGTTCTCATACATGGATCCCATCTCAGATTTCACGGCATTCAAGCCATTTCGCGGAATCTGGGCTCATCATCGCTTCCTTATAGTTTGTAGGTTCATCATGGTCTAGTAACATGACTTCCAGAACAGGATTACCGTACCACTCTGGTGCGTACTATACTTTGGAAGACCTACGAGGTTCTGTAGTAACGTAATCTGAAGTTTCATGATCATCATCATTAGCTTCCTCACTAATTGGTGTAGGAATCACATGAACTGATTTCTGTGATGAACTACTTTCCAATAAGGGAGCAGGCATAGTTACCTCATCAAGTTCTACTTTCCTCCCACTCACTTATTTCGAGAGAAACTCCTTCTCTAGAAAGGATCCATCTTAGCAACGAATATCTTGCCTTCAGATCTGTGATAGAAGGTGTACCCAACAGTTTCCTTTGGGTATTCTATGAAGACGCACTTTTCCGATTTGGGTTCGAGCTTATCAGGTTGAAACTTTTTCACATAAGCATCTTAGCCCCAAACTTTAAGAAATGACAACTTTGGTTTCTTGCCAAACCACAGTTCATAAGGCGTCAATTCAACGGATTTTGATGGTGCCCTATTTAAAGTGAATCCAGCTGTCTCTAATGCATAACCCCAAAACGATAGTGATAAATCGATAAGATACATCATAGATCGTAACATATCCAATAAAGTGCGGTTACGACGTTCGGACACACCATTATGCTGTGCTGTTCCATGTGGCGTGAGCTGTGAAACTATTCCACATTGTTTTTAAATGAAGGCCAAACTCGTAACTCAAATATTCTCCTCCACGATCAGATCATAGAAACTTTATTTTCTTATTATGACGATTCTCCACTTCACTCTGAAATTCTTTAAACTTTTGAAATGTTTCAAACTTGTGTTTCATTAAGTAGATATACCCATATCTGCTCAAATCATCTGTGAAGGTCAGAAAATAACGATACCCGCCACGAGGCTCAACATTCATTGGACCACATACATCAGTATGTATGATTTCCCACAAATCAGTTGCTCGCTTCATAGTTCCGGAGAACGCCGTTTTAGTCATCTTTCCCATGAGGCATGGTTCGCAAGTACCAAGTGATTCATAATCAAGTGATTCCAAAATTCCATCAGTATGGAGTTTCTTCATGCGTTTTACACCAATATGACCCAAACGGCAGTGCCACAAATAAGTTGCACTATCATTATCAACTTTGCATCTTTTGGCATCAATATTATGAATATGTGTATCACTACGGTCGAGATCCAACAAACTATTTTCATTGGGTGTATGACCATCGAAGGTTTTATTCATGTAAACAGAACAACAGTTATTCTCCGACTTTAAATGAATAACCGTATTGCAATAAATATGATTAAATCATATTCATGCTCAACGCAAACGCCAAATAATATTTATTTAGGTTCAACACTAATCTCGAAAGTATAGGGAGTGTGCGATGATGATCATATCAATCTTGGAACTACTTCCAACACACATCGTCACTTCACCCTCAACTAGTCTCTATTTATTCTGTAACTCTTGTTTCGAGTTACTAATATTTAGCAACCGAACAAGTATCAAATACCTAGGGGTTACTATAAACACTAGTAAGGTACACATCAATAACCTGTATATCAAATATACCCTTGTTCACTTTGCCATCCTTCTTATCTACCAAATATTCAGGATATTTCCTCTTCTAGTGACCATTTCCTTTGCAGTAGAAACACTCAGTTTCAGGCTTTGGTCTAGCTTTGGGATCTTTCAAGGTAGTGACAACTTGCTTGCCATTCTACTTGAAGTTCCCTTTCTTTCCCTTTGCCCTTTTATTGAAACTAGTGGTCTTGTTAATCATCAACACTTGATGCTCTTTCTTGATATCTACCTTCATCGATTTCATCATCATGAAAAGCTCGGGAAACGTTTCGTCATCCCTTGCATACTATAGTTCATCACGAAGTTCCAGTAACTTGGTGATGGTGACTAGAGAACTCTGTTAATCACTATCTTATCTGGAAGATTAACTCCCACTTGATTCAAGCGATTGTAGTACCCAGACAATCTGAGCACATGATCACTAGTTGAGCAATTCTCCTCCATCTTTTAGCTATAGAACTTGTTGGAGACTTCATATCTCTCAACTCGGGTATTTGCTTGAAATATTAACTTCAACTCCTGGAACATCTGGTATGGTCCATGACGTTCAAAACGTCTCTAAAGTCCCGATTCTAAGCTGTTAAGCATGGTGCACTAAACTATCAAGTAATCATCATATTGAGCTAGCCAAACGTTCATAACGTCTGCATCTGCTCCTGCAATAGGTCTGTCACCTAGCGGTGCATCAAGGACATAATTCTTCTGTGCAGCAATGAGGATAAACCTCAGATCACGGACCCAGTCCGCATCATTGCTACTATCATCTTTCAACTTAATTTTCTCTAGGAACACATATAAAATATAGGGAAGCAATAACACGAGCTATTGATCTACACCATTTTTGCAAAATTCTATCAGGACTAAGTTCATGATAAATTAAAGTTCAATTAATCATATTACTTAAGAACTCCTACTTAGATAGACATCCCTCTAATCATCTAAGTGATCACGTGATCCAAATCAACTAAACCATGTCCGATCATCACGTGAGATGGAGTAGTTTTCAATGGTGAACATCACTATGTTGATCATATCTACTATATGATTCATGCTTGACCTTTCGGTCTTAGTGTTCCGAGGCCATATCTGCATATGCTAGGCTCGTCAAGTTTAACCCGAGTATTCTGCATGTGCAAAACTGGCTTGCACCCGTTGTAAATGGACGTAGAGCTTATCACACCCGATCATCACGTGGTGTCTGGGCACGACGAACTTTGGCAACGATGCATACTCAGGGAGAACACTTTATCTTGAAATTTAGTGAGAGATCATCTTATAATGCTACCGTCAATCAAAGCAAGATAAGATGCATAAATGATAAACATCACATGCAATCAATATAAGTGATATGATATGGCCATCATCATCTTGTGCTTGTGATCTCCATCTCTGAAGCACCGTCATGATCACCATCGTCACCGGCGCGACACCTTGATCTCCATCATAGTATCATTGTCGTCTTGCCAACTATTTCTTCTACGACTATCGCTACTGCTTAGTGATAAAGTAAAGAAATTACCGGTGATTGCATTGCATACAATAAAGCGACAACCATATGGCTCCTGCCAGTTGCCGATAACTCGGTTACAAAACATGATCATCTCATACAATAAAATATAGCACCATGCCTTGACCATATCACATCACAACATGCCCTACAAAAACAAGTTAGACGCCCTCTACTTTGTTGTTGCAAGTTTTATGTGGCTGCTACGGGCTGAGCAAGAACCATTCTTACTTACGCATTGATAACCCACAAGTATAGGGGATCGCAACAGCTTTCAGGGTAGAGTATTCAACCTAAATTTATTGATTCGACACAAGGGGAGCCAAAGAATATTCTCAAGTATTAGCAGTTGAGTTGTCAATTCAACCACACCTGTATAACTTAGTATCTGCAGCAAGGTATTTAGTAGCAAAGTAGTATGATAGTATTGGTAACAGTGGCAAAAGTAAAGATAGCAGTTTTGTAGTAATCGTAACAGTAGCAACGGAAAAGTAAATAGCGAAGAACAATATGTGAAAAGCTCGTAGGCGTTGGATCAATGATGGATAATTATGTCGGATGCGATTCCTCATGTAATAGCTATAACATAGGGTGACACAGAACTAGCTCCAGTTCAGCAATGTAATGTAGGCATGTATTCCGAATATAGTCATACATGCTTATGGAAAAGAACTTGCATGACCTCTTTTGTCCTACCCTCCCGTGGCAGCGGGGTCCTAGTGGAAACTAAGGGATATTAAGGCCTCCTTTTAATAGAGAACCAGACCAAAGCATTAACACATAGTGAATACATGAACTCCTCAAACTACGGTCATCACCGAGAAGTATCCCGATTATTGTAACTTCGGGGTTGTCGGATCATAACACATAATAGGTGACTATAGACTTGCAAGATAGGATCAAGAACTCACATATATTCATGAAAACATAATAGGTTCAGATCGGAAATCATGGCACTCAGGCCCTAGTAACAAGCATTAAGCATAGCAAAGTCATAGCAACATCAATCTCAGAACATAGTGGATACTTGGGATCAAACCCTAACAAAACTAACTTGATTACATGGTAAATCTCATCCAACCCATCACCGTCCAGCAAGCCTACGATGGAATTACTCACGCACGACGGTGAGCATCATGAAATTGGTGATGGAGGATGGTTGATGATGACGACTGTCGGTGTCAAAACCGGCGGATCTCGGGTAGGGGGTCCCGAACTGTGCGTCTAGGCGGATGGTAACAGGAGACAAGGGACACAATGTTTTACCCAGGTTCGGGCCCTCTTGATGGAGGTAAAACCCTACGTCTTGCTTGATTGATATTGATGATGTGGGTATTACAAGAGTAGATCTACCACGAGATCAAGGAGGCTAAACCCTAGAAGCTAGCCTATGGTATGATTGTTGTTCGTCCTACGTACTAAAACCATCCGGTTTATATAGACACCGGAGAGGGCTAGGGTTACACAGAGTCGGTTACAATGGTAGGAGATCTACATATCCGTATCGCCAAGCTTGCCTTCCACGCCAAGGAAAGTCCCATCCGGACACGGGACGAAGTCTTTAATCTTGTATCTTCATAGTCTTGGAGTCCGGCCGATGATGATAGTTCGGCTATCGGGACACCCCCTAGTCCAGGACTCCCTCAGTAGCCCCCGAACCAGGCTTCAATGACGACGAGTCTGGCGCGTATATTGTCTTTGGCGTTTGCAAGGCGGGTTCTCCTCCATATTCCATGTGTTTGCCGAATAGTGTCCGGTTTCCTTATAAATGTTGCGCTCCTTGGCTTCTACGTCCAATAATGGCCCTCTTCCATGTGTCGTATGAATGCGAAAAGCCAAGGTATTTTTACGTTTTACCCCCTAGCTGCGTGAATAAGCTGCCTATAAGAGAGGCAAGGACCCAGATCTGAATCACACCATCCTCCTTCTGCAAGTACTCATCGAAGCGCATCTGACAAAAATCCATTCCAACATGGACAGTTGATGCGGCTCCTCCTCTCGCGCTCCCAGTCCTCAGCCAGGAGATTGGAGGAGATGTTCAGTCCCGCATAGCGAGTTAGTGACGCTCCAAGCAGAGGGATACCTTCCCCCAGCCTTTATGGTTCCGGTTCGAGCCGGACTGGCCACCTACAAGGGTGGGAAGCAGGCGGAGAGCGTCCCCAATCCCTCCAAAGGAGAGTGGGTATGCTTCGTCCCCTACATAATAAGGGGACTCGGATTTCCCATACATCCGTTTCTCCGGGGGCTCCTGGAGTTCTATGGACTCCAACTTCACCACCTCACACCTGCCTCCATCTTGCACATCGCGGGCTTTGTAGCTCTTTGCAAGCTGTTCTTGGGCATCGAGCCCCATTTTGTGCTGTGGAAGAGATTGTTTTGCCTCGTACCCCGTTCTCACGAGGGGTTGATGTATCAAGTGGGCGGAGCCGAAATATGGCGCATCGCCGGGACTGGATATCTATCCGGAACCCCGAAGAAGGCGTTCGAAGACTGGCCTTCGGAATGGTTCTATATGGAAGAAGCCCCGCTGCCGGATCCAGTTCGGATCGGCCTCCCGGAGTTTAGCAACGCTCCTCTGAAGAAACGCCTAAGTTGGCGCCCGCGGAGCCCTCAACGGGAAGATGATAGGAGCGTCCAATATCTGATGGGCCGGATAAGGTTACTGGCCCATTCCGGATTGACCACGATTGGAGTCATGGCCACATGCATTATGCGAGGGGTGCAACCGCTCCAATATAGGGGCCACCCCATGTGGGATTTCAACGGGGAAAATGACGCCACCCGTCATGGCCGCAAGGGGCCGGGATCGACCGCTGATCTGGTGAAGATCCTGTCCGCCTTGTACAAGGGGGAGAAGGAGGACTTCCTCCGCACGAGTCCATTGAATGGATTCTCCATGAATAACCCTCGGAGCTAGGTAAGCGGACGTTTATATATCCGATCCGTGCTTTTAAAGTTAAGTGTCTTTCTTTATGATTTCGACGCAGGAACTGCGCCGGGATGTGGAGGGCATACAAAGCCCGACTCCACAACCCTAGGATCCGGGAAGATCCCTTGATCCGGCCTCCGAAGAGGATCCGGACATAAAGGTGGAACTGATTGATGGGGTGTTCCACCAACTCAGCATAGACAATGCTCTAGTCGCCATTACGGCTGACTACCCCGGTTTATCTCCGGCTTCCCAGGTGAGTACGACCGAAGTCCTGACACCATTACTTTTTAATGCTTATTTCTGACCACCGTATACCAACGGTGCTTCACAGGAGGTGCCTTTACGGCGGGAAGCCGAGCCCGCGGCGACTGACCAACCAGGGTCAGTGCGGCTCATCAGGCGGAAAAGGAGTGCGACGCGAATCGAAACGTCGCCGCAAAGGTATGGCGCACCAGTGTCTTTAAGGGAAAGACTCCTGGGAGGTATATTAATGCTCATGATTCTTCCAGGAGAAAGAGCGCTCGCCGGACTGTGCCCGGAGAGGTTGCCAACCAAGCCTCCGCCAGCCAGGCTCCAACACCTGGTCCGGAGGGGGAGGCGAGCGCAAGGCGCGAGCCGGATGCTCCTCCAACAGAGGATGCCAACAGGCTGTCCGCCACCAGGTCTGAGGTGGAGAGCGCCATGAATCACAGGCGTCGCCGGACAGTTCTTCGTGACGCGTGTTTCTCCCCAGAGGCGTTGAATGCCTTTAATGCGGGAGACGCGCACCTCCGTGCTGCTCAAGATGGTTTAACCAGAGCCACGGAGCAGTATGTGAAAGACATACGGGGAGGAATTTTAATAGTTATATATGCCAGTAGCCCCCGAGACTTAAAATAGTTAAACTAACTGATTTAAGGATCATTTGTTATGCAAGATCTTACGGAGAAGAATACCCACCTGTCCCAGGAGCTTCAAGAATGCAAGGCCCAACTTGAGGCTGCACTAGCCGCCGCCGGGGGAGCCACAGAGACCCCCTCTGGTAATACATATTTCGAAAAGATAAGTAGTTTATGAAGTGCGGCGTGTGTGTTTAGTCTGACAATAATATTGCAGAGGGTGCCGGACTAGATCCGGACAAGCAACATCTGCTGCACCAGCTGAAGGCCGGTGAGAAGGTGCTTATGAGGGTGCAGCAGGAGAGGAACAAACTCCAAGATGCCAACACCCAGCTGGGCGAAGAGCTAAACGATGTTCGGGTCCAGCTGTCTAACTCCGTAAAGGAGAATCGGCGGCTTCGTCGCGGCATTTACAGTAAGTGCTTGAGCAAACTCTTTTGAAAAGAAGAGTTCGGCGAGGAAGTCGATTGACAGAAATGTGTCTGTAGGTGTGCTCACGGGTTGTCCAGCGAAGGAAATGCCTGGTTCCACGGGTGACCTTCTTCCCGAGCTGCTGCAACTGCACGAACATGTCCGACAGGCGATGAGTGGCGTCGTTCAGGCCTTATGGCCGTACGTCTCCCTACCCAAGGGTCTTGGAGGGCTTGCTGAGAAGCTTCAGGGAGTACGGCTGCGCTTCCATCTGTGGAAGATATCGGCCTACCGTCAAGGCGCCAGGGAGGCCTGGGCCATGGTGAAGATGCGGTACACGAAGGCTGATCCAAACCACATGGCCGAGGTCGGACCCGTGGGGCCTGATGGGAAGGAGATCCCTGTGAGCCTGATGTACGGCCAAGTAGAGTTGGCCGCGAAATATTCCCAACGGGACTGTAAACTAGACAGCCTGTTAGATGGGATTGAAGAGGAGTACAATCAGTCAGTTTGACGATGTAATTTAAAATGACATGTAAAATGCCTTCTAGCCGGATTGTAGATCGTTTGTCTTTGCGGACCTTTTCGCTTTAACCTCGGGACCCAACAGTCCAGAGTGTGTCCGAATACCCTCATGGTTATACAAAAACCGGGGCATGCATGGAGACTAGGCGTAGGGGTCATAAGTGCTTTATCAGACAAGTGCCCAACTAGCTATGTTATATTACATGGTTAGTAAGAAACATCTTCCAGGGAGAATAGTTCCGTTAGGGGTTCCTTTCCCTGGGAGGCATGCCCTAAAGTCCATGTCCGGACTACGAAAAGAGCAGAAAAAGCATCTGGGGGCAGATAAATAAATAAGTAATAAATCATCTTTCAAGTCACCAACCGAATATTCCCTTAAGAACGCTAGCCTTCGGCTTCACCAAGTCTGAGGTACACATCCGGCTGACCCGGCAGTAACAATCGCAGAGGTGCTCCCTTTACCTCCTAGCTGAACAATCGGGAACGTAGGGGTAAGCACAGGAGCCAGGCAACCCAGCTTGGCCAAAACTTAAGTCATATCGATGCATATAATGGTGAGTAAAAGGTACATGCGGAAGTATGACACATGTGTTGGGCATGAAGCCCGTATAAATAAGCTTCTGTTAAAGAAGCCCCCAGGTATAACGAGTGCGAGTAGCACATCAAGCGTGTGCGAACAATGCGGAGATCAGCCCTCAAAGGCTTTTACTGAAAGAGGGAGGAAAAAGGAGGGAAACAAAAGACAGCGAAAAAATATGAAAGGTGGACGGAGGAAGGAGACGAACTCTGAGTCCGGCGCTAGGCGTAGAATCTTCGGAGACGGGCTGCGTTCCATGGGTTCGGCTCGAGTCGGTTGTCAGATGCGTTGCGTAGACGATATGCACCGCCGGTAAGGACTTGGTCGATGATGAAGGGACCTTCCCATTTGGGCTTAAGTTTGTCCTTTTTCTTGTCCGGCAGGCGTAGAACTAGCTCGCCAACATTGTAAGTTTTGGCCCGTACTTCTCTGCTTTGATATCTTCGAGCCTGCTGCTGATAGAATGCGGAACGAGATTTTGCCACGTCGCGCTCCTCCTCTAAGGCGTCCAAACTGTCCTGCCGATCCAACTCGGCTTCTCTTTCTTCGTACATGCGCACGCGAGGTGAGTCATGAATTATATCGCAGGGCAAAACTGCCTCTGTGTCGTATACCATAAAAAATGGTGTGAATCCGGTAGTGCGGTTTGGCGTGGTCCGCAGCCCCCAGAGTACGGAGTCGAGCTCCTCTACCCAATGCGTGTTAGATTCCGTGAGGGATCGCACTAATCTGGGTTTAATGCCGCTCATGATTAGACCATTTGCTCGTTCGACTTGACCGTTAGTTTGAGGGTGATAGACTGAAGCATAGTCGAGCTTGATGCCCATGTTTTTGCACCAGAGTTTAACCTCGCCAGCCGTGAAATTCGTGCCGTTATCAGTGATGGTGCTATGGGGGACGCCAAAACGGTGTACTACCCCGGATATGAAGTCTATCACAGGTCCAGATTCTGCCATTTTAACCGGCTTGGCCTCTATCCATTTGCTGAATTTGTCCACCATGACCAATAAGTATTTTTGCTTGTGGGTTCCCTCTTTAAGGGGCCCAACCATGTCAAGCCCCCAGACCGCGAACGACCAAGTGATGGGTATAGTTTTGAGGGCGGTGGGTGGCATGTGGCTTTGATTAGCAAAGAGCTGGTAACCGACGCATCGTTGGACTAAGTCTTGAGCATCTGCCCGGGCTGTCGGCCAATAAAATCCTGTATGGAAGGCCTTGCCTACAAGGGCCCTGGCTGCAGCGTGGTGCCCGCCGAGTCTGGCGTGAATTTCAGCCAGGAGATTTCGCCCTTCCTCTTCGGAGATACACCTTTGAAGGACTCCAGTTGTGCTTTTCTTATAAAGTTCTCCCTCATGGACCTTGAAGGCTTTAGATCGCCGAACTATGCAGCGGGCCTCATTTTGGTCTTCGGGAAGTTCCTGCCTAATTAAGTAGGCTAGGAATGGTTCCGTCCACGGGGCAATTACTGCCATTATTTCGTGGGCTGAAGGTGTTATTTCATTGGCTGAGCCACCGATTGTGTCAGAATGTTCCGTGTTGTGTGGTGCAGTTGGTTCCGGGTTGTTATTTCCGGACTCCTCTTCCCATAATACGGATGGCTTAAAGAGCCGCTCCAGGAAGATGTTTGGAGGGACGGCGTCGCGTTTTGCGCCGATGCGTGCCAACACGTCTGCTGCCTGGTTATTATCCCGGGCTACATGGTGGAATTCGAGTCCTTCGAACCGAGCTAACATTTTTAGGACGGCGTTACGGTAGGCTGCCATTTTCGGATCCTTGGCGTCAAAGTCTCCATTTACTTGGGGTATTGCAAGGTTTGAATCCCCGTGCACCTCTAGGAGTTGAATACCCATGGAGATTGCCATCCGGAGACCATGTAGAAGGGCCTCATATTCTACTGCGTTGTTGGAGTCCGTGTACATTATTTGAAGTATGTATTGGACTATGTCTCCGGTTGGGGACGTCAAGACGACGCCAGCCCCCAAGCCGGCCAACATTTTGGAGCCGTCGAAATGCATGATCCAATTGGAGTATGCGCCCTACTCTTTAGGGAGTTCGGCTTCGGTCCATTCGGCGATGAAGTCAGCCTAAACTTGCGACTTTATAGCTCGCTGTGGTTTGTAGGTTATGTCAAATGGTAAGAGCTCAATGGCCCATTTTGCAATCCTGCCCGTCGCGTCGTGGTTGTTTATAATGTCGTTGAGAGGTACTTCGGAGGCCACTGTTATGGAACACTCTTGAAAGTAGTGTTGCAGCTTTCGGGATGCCATGAACACCGCGTACGCTATCTTTTGATAATGTGGGTACCGGGACTTGCATGGAGTTAAGACAGTGGATACGTAGTACACTGGTTTTTGAAGAGGGAATTTGTGCCCTTCTGTTTCTCGTTCGACGACGAGTATCGCACTGACAACTTGATGTGTTGCTGTGATATATAATAACATCGGTTCCCCCAGGTTGGGCGCGGCCAGAACCGGATTTGTTGCCAATATGGCCTTAATTTCTTCGAGTCCGGCCGTGGCAGCATCCGTCCATTCGAAGTGTTCGGTGCGCCGGAGGAGGCGATAGAGGAGCAGTGCCTTTTCTCCCAAATGGGAGATGAAGCGGCTTAGAGCCGCCACGCACCCAGTTAGTTTTTGTATTTGTTTGAGGTCTTTTGGGATATCCAATTGTGACAGAGCTCGGATCTTGGCTGGATTTGCTTCAATTCCTCTACCGGATACAATGAAGCCCAAGAGCTTTCCGGCCGGTACGCCGAAAACACATTTTTCCGGATTGAGCTTAATGTCATATGCTCGGAGGTTGTCGAATGTAAGCCTCAAATCGTCTACTAGAGTTTCGACGTGTTTGGTCTTAACGACCACATCGTCTACGTATGCCTCCACTGTTTTACCTATCTGGGTAGCCAGACATGTCTGAATCATGCGCTGATATGTTGCGCCGGCGTTTTTGAGTTCGAAGGGCATTGTGTTGAAGGAGAATGGTCCATATGGAGTAATGAATGCCGTTGCGGCCTGGTCTGTTTCCGCCATCTTGATTTGATGGTATCCGGAGTATGCGTCAAGGAAGCACAATGAATCGTGCCCAGCGGTAGCATCGATGATTTGGTCGATGCGGGGGAGGGGGAAAGGATCCTTTGGACATGCCTTGTTAAGGTCTTTGAAATCGACACAAAGGCGCCAGGATTTGTCCTTTTTTGGTACCATTACCAGGTTTGCTAGCCAGTCCGGATGTTTTATATCTCTGATGAATCCGGTTTCTAAGAGTTTGGCTAGCTCCTCTCCCATTGCCTGTCTTTTGGGTTCGGAAAATCGCCGAAGAGCCTGTTTAACTGGCTTGAATCCTTTTAGGATATTTAGGCTATGCTCTGCCAGCCTGCGTGGGATTCCTGGCATATCTGAAGGGTGCCAGGCAAAAATGTCCCAATTTTACCGAAGGAATTCTCGTAGTGCGGCTTCTACATCAGGGTTTAATTGTCCCCCAATGGAGGCCGTCTTTGTGGGGTCCGTTGGATGGACCTGGAATTTTATTATTTCGTCTGCTGGTTTAAAAGAGGTGGACTTAGATCTCTTACCGAGTATCACATCGTCCCTATTCACCGTGGAGCGCAGCGCAGTGAGTTCCTCTGCCGCTAGGGCTTCGGATAGTGCCTCTAGGGCTAGTGCGGCTGTCTTATTTTCAGCGCGGAGTGCTATATCTGGATCACTGACAAGAGTGATGATTCCATTGGGCCCGGGCATTTTAAGCTTCATGTACCCGTAATGGGGTATAGCTTAGAAAATTGTGAATGCCTCTCGCCCTAACAAGGCGTGATATCCGCTGCCGAATGGGGCCACTTGGAACGTGACGTCCTCGGACCTGTAATTGCCCGGTGAGCCGAACACTACATTTAGTGTGATTTTTCCTGTGCAGCGTACTTCCCGACTAGGGATTATTCCTCTAAAGGTTGTGCTGCTTCGCTCAATGCGGCTCCAGTCTATTTCCATTTTTTGGAGGGTTTCCTTGTAGATGAGGTTTAATCCGCTGCCGCCATCCATGAGTATCTTGGTAAGGCGAAAGCCGTCCACTATCGGACTGAGGACCAATGCGGCTGGTGCTCGGGCTGTTTGAAATTTAGGTTCGTCGCTGGCATTGAAGGTGATAGTCGTGTCGCTCCATGGATTTGTTGTTGCTACTTGGTAGACTTCGGCGAGGTTGCGGATTGTTCGTTTCCGCATATTATTTGATGCGAAAGTCTCGAAGACTGTTAATACCGTACTGGTCCTGTTGGGCTGGTTACCCGGGGCTAGAAAACCTTCGCCACTTTTGGCCACCTGCCGTAGTATCCAACATGCTCGAAGGCTATGTGTTGGAGTGGCGCCCTTTGTACTATGGATTTTACAGGGTCCGTTGAGCCATCCCTCCAGTACGGTTCCGTGCCCTTTAGGTTTTTTTTCTTTTTGGTTTTTGACCCAGGTGCTTGAGTATGACGCACCCTTTTATTTCGAACTAGGGTTATGTTCAGGGCCGGATTGTCCCAAAACCTGGTTTCGGTTTTCCAGGCACTCTACATCGCACAGTATTTTTGTACTATGGTCGCCAGGTCGGCGAAGCGTGTAACTTCGCGACGACTTATGGCGTTCATGATTCCATTGTCCGTGCAATTGTTGCAGAAAATTGAGATTACGCTTTCCTCACGACAGTCCTTTATCCTGTCCATAACCAGGAGGAATCTGGCCCAGTAATGATGTACTCTTTCATCGGGCTCTTGCCGTATTTGAGATAGATCGCTTATGTTTGGGTGGGCGGGCGGAATTAAATTCGGAACCCCGCCCAATCTGAGGATCAAAGGCCGAGAAGTTTCCGGATTTGGAAGCTTGGATTGCTGGATGTTATCCAACAAATCTGGTCCGATGCCTGACTTTAGGTTCAGTACTTGATTGACGTCCATCCCTCCGTGGGAATCCGGCATGGAGGGATCGGGAATCCGGACATAACTGGTCTTTAACATAGAAGAAGAGTCTCCGCATTGTTCCTCTACCACAACAATGTGGTGGGTAGCCTGGGGGGAGTTAATTTCTCTCAGATCGGTTTTAAGCCCAATCTGATCGTAGTCTGTAGCGACTCCCAGGGCAGCGATGCGATCCAAGAGCTCATTTACGGAGGACAGCTCCATCAGATCTAGCTGCTCGGTGAATTCCGAGTTGACGTGAAGATCGCTTTTGATGACCTGAGAGGTCATTGTCGGAGCGGTGGCCGAACAGGCGGTCATAAGAAAAGCACCTAGCCAGATAGTTTGGCCGGTGGCCAAAGCTCCCTTGGCGACGGCGCCGTCTTTAAATACGGGAAAAGGCAACCCTCCTGATTGCGACGGCACAGAGGAACTCTCAATGAAAGCACCAATGTCGGTGTCAAAACCGGCGGATCTCGGGTAGGGGGTCCCGAACTGTGCGTCTAGGCGGATGGTAACAGGAGACAAGGGACACGATGTTTTACCCAGGTTCGGGCCCTCTTGATGGAGGTAAAACCCTACGTCCTTCTTGATTGATATTGATGATGTGGGTATTACAAGAGTAGATCTACCACAAGATCAAGGAGGCTAAAGCCTAGAAGCTAGCCTATGGTATGACTGTTGTTCGTCCTACGGACTAAAACCATCCGGTTTATATAGACATCGGAGAGGGCTAGGGTTACACAGAGTCGGTTACAATGGTAGGAGATCTACATATCCGTATCGCCAAGCTTGCCTTCCACGCCAAGGAAAGTCCCATCCGGACACGGGACGAAGTCTTCAATCTTGTAGCTTCATAGTCTTGGAGTCCGGCCGATGATGATAGTTCGGCTATCCGGACACCCCCTAGTCCAGGACTCCCTCAATGACAACGACGAATCCCCCTCTCCGGAGCCCCGAACGGACTCCAGATAAGCCCTCCCGAGAGATAATAGGGCTTGGCGGCGGTTTTGTATCATAAAGCGCGATGAAACTGTTGGGGAACGTAGTAATTTCAAAAAAATTCCTATGCACATGCAAGATCATGGTGATGCATAGCAACGAGAGGGGAGAGTGTTGTCCATGTACCCTCGTAGACCGAAAGCGGAAGCGTTAGAACAACGTGGTTGATGTATTCGTACGTCTTCACGGCCCGACCGATCAAGCATGGAAAGTACGGCACCTCCGAGTTCTAGCACACGTTCTGCTCGATGACGTCCCTCGAACTCCGATCCAGTTGAGAGTCGAGGTAGAGTTCCGTCAGTACGACGGCGTGGTGACGATGATGATGTTCTACCGTCGCAGGGCTTCGCCTAAGCACCGCTACAATATTATCGAGGAGGACTATGGTGGAGGGGGGCACCACACACGGCTAAGAGATCAATGACCTGTTGTTGTTGTGTCTAGGGTGCCCCCTGCCCCCGTATATAAAGGAGCAAGGGGGGAGGTGCAGCCGGCCAGGAGGAGGCGCGCCAAGAGGAGTCCTACTCCCACCGGGAGTAGGACTCCCTCCCTTCCTTGTTGGATTAGGAGAAGGGGGGAAAGAGGAGGGAGAGAGAGGAAGGAAAGGGGGGTCGCCGCCCCCTCTCCTTGTCCTATTCAGACTAGGGGGGAGGGGCGCACGGCCCTACCCTGGCCTCCTCTCCTCTTCTCCACTAAGGCCCAGTATGGCCCATTAAGCCCCCCCCCCCCCGGGGGGGGGTCCGGTAACCCCTCGGTACTCCGGTAAAATCCCGATTTCACCTGGAACACTTCCGATATCCAAATATAGGCTTCCAATATATCAATCTTCATGTCTCGTACATTTCGAGACTCCTTGCCATGTCCGTGATCATATCCGGGGCTCCAAACAATCTTCGGTACATCAAAACTCATAAACTCATAATATAACCGTCATTGAAACATTAAGCGTGCGGACCCTACGGGTTCGAGAACTATGTAGACATGACCGAGACACGTGTCCGGTTAATAACCAATAGCGGAACCTGGATGCTCATATTGGCTCCTACATATTCTACGAAGATCTTTATCGGTCAAACCGCATAACAACATACATAGTTCCCTTTGTCATCGGTATGTTACTTGCCCGAGATTCGATCATTGGTATCTCAATACCTAGTTCAATATCATTACTGGCAAGTCTCTTTACTCGTTATGTAATGCATCATCCCGTAACTAACTCATTAGCTACATTGCTTGCAAAGCTTATAGTGATGTGCATTACCGAGAGGGCCCAGAGATACCTCCCCGACAATCGGAGTGACAAAACCTAATCTCGAAATACGCCAACTCAACATGTACCTTTGGAGACACCTGTAGAGCTCCTTTATAATCACCCAATTACGTTATGATGTTTGGTAGCACACAAAGGGTTCCTCCGGTAAACGGGAGTTGCATAATCTCATAGTTGTAGGAACATGTATAAGTCATGAAGAAGAAAGAAATAGCAACATACTGAACGATCAAGTGCTAAGCTAACGGAATGGGTCAAGTCAATCACATCATTCTCCTAATGATGTGATCCCGTTAATCAAATGACAACTCATGTCTATGGTTATGAAACATAACCATATATGATCAACGAGCTAGTCAAGTAGAGGCATACTAGTGACACTATGTTTGTCTATGTATTCACACATGTATTATGTTTCCGGTTAATACAATTCTAGCATGAATAATAAACATTCATCATGATATTAGGAAATAAATAATAACTTTATTATTGCCTCTAGGGCATATTTCCTTCAGTCTCCCACTTGCACTAGATTTAATAATCTAGATTACACAGTAATGATTCTAACACCCATGAAGCCTTGGTGCTGATCATGTTTTGCTCATGGAAGAGTCTTAGTCAACGGGTTTGCAACATTCAGATCCGTATGTATCTTGCAAATCTCTATGTCTCCCAGCTGGACTTGGTCCCGGATGGAATTGAAGCGTCTCTTGATGTTCTTGGTCCTCTTGTGAAATCTGGATCCTTTGCCAAGGCAATTGCACCAGTGTTGTCACAGAAGATCTTCATTGGTCACGATGCACTAGGTATGACACGTAGATCGGATATGAACTCCTTCATCTAGACTCCTTCATTTGCTACTTCCGAAGCAGCTATGATTCCGCTTCGCATGTAGATCCCGCCACGACGCTTTGTTTAGAACTGCACCAACTTGCAGCTCCACTGTTTAATATAAACACGTATCCAGTTTGCGATTTAGAATCGTTCGGATCAGAGTCAAAGCTTGCATCGACGTAACCATTTACGACTAGCTCTTTGTCACCTCCATAAACGAGAAACATATCCTTAGTACTTTTCAGGTATTTTAGGATATTCTTGACCGCTGTCCAGTGATCCACTCCTGGATTACTTTGGTACCTGTTGAGGATATAACTACTGAGCATAAACCGCCCAGGAGGGGCCAGTTCACGCTCAACTATACTGAAGCCCATGAAGACAAAGAAGATGGTGTTTTACGGATAAAGCTTAGAGGCCCAAAGCCCAAAGGCGGATTAGGGCCCATAATGGTAAACCGCCATTATATATAACTTGTATTGTAAGTTAGGGAAAAGGTGGAGACCGAGCGGGACACTTGTATGAGCCGGCCTCGGGACTCCGTAAACCGGCCGGGCGTCAACCTGTGTATATAAAGGGACGACCCGGCGGCGGTTCAGGGACAAGAAACAACAACTCGAGGCCCAGACAAAGCGTATTTGCTCCCTGGTCATCGAAACCCAATCATTCCATCACAACTAGATGTAGGATTTCACCTTCATCGAAGGGACCGAACTAGTATAAACTCTCGTGTCCCTTGTTCGGTTTAACCCCTTCGAGCTAATCTCGTTGCGATGGCTCCACGACTAAGTCCTTCCGTTAGGACATCTGACGTGTTATTTCCACGACAGTTGGTGCCCACCGTGGGGCTATCGCACGATGGTTTTGGGTTCTTGAAGGGAAGCTTTGAAGGACTCAAGGGGTACGCAGTCGGTCGGATGACCAAAAGTCGTCGCGACAAGCTCTACATTGATGACGCAGGATGGGGCCCCGAGGCCGGCTCAATCGAGTACGGGTACCGGGTCCCCTTTGGCGGAATTCATGTTTTCATTGGCAAGATCAGCGAACCGGGCCCTGAGCCGGACATCTCCACCGACCTCGTCGAAACGGCTCATCATGCGAGTCCTGCCCGGGTTCAGCCTGCCATGAAGCGTGCGTTCGTAGGATTCATCCATGGTGCGGGATATGAACCGGTGTCCGATGGTGAGACGGCCATATACTCAGATGGCGAGTCGTCCACTGGTGAAACTGAGTCACTGTACCAATTGCAAGACGGCCGGGTTGGGGAGTATTCTGATGGCAACAGTATTCCGGACCCCTTTGAACCGCCGAATCGGGTTGCAGTCTTCATGGCTGGGACACAGCCCACTTTGCAATCTTCATCTACAACAACAATGATGTCCGGATTAGCAGCCGCGGCAGGAGGTCCGGCATGCTGACCGGCTCAAGTTCTCTCCGGTTTGTTGGATGCTTGGGCGACCTTGTTAACCACGACAGTTACCCCGGAGATGCAGGATCGACATAATGCGGAAGTTACCAAGCTAAAGGACCAGATAACACAGGCTAAGGAGGACCTGGCAGCTAAGGAAGTTAGGATGGCTGAAGAACGGGCCGCTTTAGATGCCCAGTCACAGCAGATCCAGGCACAGAATTACCGGCTCATGTTAGATAAAAATGCGTCGAACAACGTGATGCGAAGGAAATACTAGTCTTGTCTCCCGTCGGTTTACGAAGGACTGAACCTCTTCAATACGCTGGGGGCTGGGCCAAGCAACCCGGCAGCCGTAAACCGGACCGAGGCACCTAGAGCAGCACCAGATCAACCACGGGTGACGGACCCGCCTCGACGAATGGATAACCCGCCACAATACATATCAGCACCACTGGGTCATTTTTCTAGCCCTTTGGATAACATGATTGCAGCGGCGTCTCGCTTGGCGGCTATTACGATGGAGGGCGATTCACTGGCGGCGGTTGAGACACGGCGGGCCAGGGATCTTCTTCAAACCGCTGTTGTGCAGCAGCAGACTTACTCCTATAGTTGAGACAGAAATCATTCAACCCCCCGTCCGAGCAAAAGTTATAGCAAACACATAGATGAACCGGAGGTGTCCAACAGTGCGCGGCGTCGTAACGCCCCTCAAGGGGCTAATCCAGCGCGCGGTGGGGCGAATGCTCAGGATGTGGTGGATAATGGCAGAGCACGACGGGAGGCCGCATTAGCAGCACAGTACGCGGGTCATCGTCAAACCACCCCGGCTCAACCAGCGGCGTGAGTAGAGCGAGGGACCAAACTTGCCTTCAGTTCCTGGAGAGTGCCGTGTCTCATTCCGACCCTTTGTAATGTGTGATTGCCTAAGGATTTCAAGGGTCCGCGTAAAGTGACTAATTATACCACTGATCAACCTCCTGAGGCGTGGGTTGAAAGTTATGAGATGGCAATGGAGATGCTGGATGTGGATGAAGCAGCATGTGCGAAGTACTTTACCATGATGTTGGAAGGAACAATCCGCACTTGGTTAAAGAGCCTGCCCGCCAACTCCATCGGATCATGGGATGAATTGAAGGCCCGGTTTATAGCAAACTTCAAGGACACATGCAAGCAGCCCATGTCCATTGTGGATCTAGATGCCTGTGTCCAAGGAGAGAACGAATCAACAACACATTGGGTGCACCGGGTTTCGGAAGTCCTGCATTTGTCGGACCGCATTACGGCTGTCACGGCAATCTTAACGTTGGAGCGTAATTGCCGGTTCAAGTCACTGAAAATGAAGTTGGGACGACTCAAGCGCCACTACAATGATATGGGCACACTCATGGCGGCTTTGGTTAAATATGCCGATTATGATAATACCAAGGATCCCGATCCTGATGAGGAGAAATCGAAGAAGGGAAAAAAGAACGCCAGTGCGAAGGGACAGTAGCACAACCAAGGAAATCATGGGAACAATGGTAAGCGCAAAGCAGATAATTCAAATTTTGTGGCTAACACCAATGTGCAGGGCAATATGCAACGTCGGAAGGGTAAACCGCCCCAGCGCGGTGGAGGTATGAATCTGGAGCGCCTGTTAAACCAACCATGCCCAAAGCACGGGACCAAGGAGGTTCCTGCCACACATTTTCTGGAAGGACTGTTTCATTATGAAGGAGTTCAAAAACTCTGATCTGTTCCGGTATGATCAGGGTCCGTCGGGCGGTTGAGGTCCAGGTTTTCATGGTGGCGGCGGTTCAAACTCTGGATTTCAGAATAATCAGGGCAACCAGAACAACCAAGGTGGTAACAACCAACAGAATAATCAGGGGAATCAGCAGTAATCAGGTTTCCAGAGTCACCCAAAGTAGTTGAATGGCGGGCAGTATCATGTTTTCACCACTAGGCTGTGTAAGCGCGATCAGAAGCTTCACAAGAGGGCAGTTAATGCTATTGAACCGGTAGTACCACGTTACTTATGTTGGTCTGGGCAGGCCATTGTGTGGAGCAGAGAGGATCATCCGCCCCGGATTGACAATCCGGGTCATCTGGCTCTAGTGGTGGCACCTCAGGTGGGAGGCTATAAATTCAACAAGGTGCTTATGGATGGAGGAAGCAGCATCAACATCCTGTATTATGAAACCTTCCGCCGCATGGGGTTGACGGATAAGAATCTTAAACCGTCGAACACTGTTTTCCATGGTGTAGTACCAGGTAAATCGGCATATCCTGTTGGCAAGATAGCTTTGGAGGTTGTGTTTGGTGATGAGCGTGATTCCAGGTCCGAGACATTGACCTTTGAAGTGGTGAAAATCCAGAGCCCATATCACGCCTTGTTTGGACGGCCGGCTTATGCAAAGTTCATGGCAAGGCCCTGTTATATTTACTTGCAGCTCAAAATGCCAGGTAATAAGGGGACCATCACAGTGCATGGGAGTCGTAATATCGCTTTGGACTATGAAGACGGTGATGCGGCTTATGCTGAGTCGGTTTGTGCAACAGAAGAGTTGAAGTTCTACAAGGACAATGTTGATCTGGCAGATATGACTCCTTTGAAGAAGCCCAGCACAGAGCATGACCCGACCCTGAAGTTCAAACCGACTGATGAAACTAAACTTGTTGATTTCGTTCCTGGCGATTCATCCAAACATTTTAGTATTAGCACAAATCTGGATCCGAAATAGGAAAGCGCGCTCATCGAGTTCATCCATGAGAACCGAGACATTTTTGCATGGAAGCCTTCTAACATGCCAGGTGTACCGAGGGAACTCGCTGAGCACACTCTCAATATTGATCCCAAATTTAAACCGGTCCAGCAGTTTCTTCGCTGTTTCAACGAAGAACGACGCACGACCATTGGAGAGGAAGTAGCCAGGCTGTTGGCTGCTGGGTTTATCATTGAAGTTTTTCATCCGGAATGGCCGGCTATTCTGGTGCTAGTGCTTAAGAAAAATGGCACTTGGCGTATGTGTGTGGATTACACAGACTTGAATAAAGCTTGTCCGACAGATCCTTTTGCTCTCCCACGTATTGATCAGATCATTGATGCTACGACGGGTTGTGAGGGTTTGAGTTTTTTGGATGCTTATTCCGGTTATCATCAAATCAAAATGGCAGTTAAGGACCAGGAGAAGACAACCTTCATCACTCCCTTTGGAGCCTTCTGCTATGTGTCTATGCCCTTTGGGCTCAAGAGTGCCCAGGCAATTTATCACCGTTGTGTGCAAAATTGTCTTCATACTCAGATTGGATGCAACGTTCATGCTTACGTGGATGACATGTGGTAAAATCTAGGAAGAAGGAGACATTAATAGATGACCTCAAGGAGACCTTTGACAATCTTCGGGTTTATAAAATGATGCTCAATCCGGACAAGTGTGTTTTTGGTGTTTCGTCAGGCAAGCTCTTAGGCTTTCTGGTGTCTAACAGAGGCTTTGAGGCTAATCCGGAAAAGATCAAAGTGATTATGTCCTTGGCTAAACCAAAGTGTATCAATGATGTTCAATGACTATCAGGTCGAATTGCAGCCCTAAGCCGGTTTATCAGCCATTTGGGAGAGAAGGTGATCCCTCTGTATCAGATGTTGAAGAAAACAGACAATTTTGTCTGGAGTGACGCAGCTAATGCGGCATTTGAGGACTTGAAGCGGCAGTTGGTTGAACCGCCAGTTCTTGCTGCTCCGGTTGATAAGGAGCCCCTGTTATTATATGTGGCTGCTAATGCTCGGGCTGTCAGTGTAGCCATTTTGGTGGAACGCAAGGAGGCTGGGAAGGAATATCCAGTTCAAAGGCCGGTTTATTATATCACTGAGGTGTTAATTGAGTCTAAGCAAAGATATCCGCATTGGCAGAAGCTAGTGTATGGGGTTTTTATGGCAAGTCAGAAGCTTAAACAGTACTTTCAGGGCCATCCCATCACAGTGGTCAGTTCTACTCCTTTAGGGGATATAATTCAGAACAGGGAGGCAACTGGCGGGGTTGCTAAGTGGGCCATTGAGCTTGGTTTGGTTTTCCAAATAGCATCATTACAGATAATGGCACAAACCTTTCCAAAGGTGAGATGGAGGAGTTTTGTCAACGAGAGCACATCCGGCTTGATGTAGCATCCGTGGCTCACCCCCAGTCTAATGGTCAAGCTGAGAGAGCTAATCAAGAAATTCTGAAGGGTATCAATCCCCGTCTTATGGTTCCTTTGAAGCGGACGCCGGGTTGTTGGGTGGAAGAATTTCCATCTGTTTTATGGAGCATAAACACCACACCAAACTTATCTACGGGCTATACACCTTTCTTCATGGTTTACGGGGTAGAGGCGGTTCTCCCAAGTGATATTCGTCATGACTTGCCCCAGGTTGCCAATTATATTGAAGCGGACAATGAGCAAGCATGCCAGGAGGCACTGGACCTGTTAGATGAAAAACGGGACATGGCTTTGGCTCGTTCGGCGGTTTATCAGCAAGACCTGCGGTGTTATCACAGCCGCCGGGTTAAAACAAGAACCTTTCAAGAAGGCGACTTAGTGCTCCGGCTCATCCAGGATCAGACCAATATGCACAAGTTATCCCCACCTTGGGAAGGGCCCTTTGTGGTCAGCAAAAATCTGCACAATGGATCTTACTACCTCATTGACGTTCGAGAAGACTCACGCCGTTCTGAGGAGGACACCCGGCGACGGTGGAACATAGCTCTCCTTCGGCCTTACTACACCTGAGCTATAGGCTCCTTTTATGTACATATTTCGACAATGTATATATTATGATCAATATAATAAGCCGACATCCTTGCTACAAGCAGGGCCTCTGCTGTTTTTTCCAATATCTTCTCATTACATGGGGGCTTCAGCTGACAAAGCGGAGTTCTACCTTGTTAAACCGGCTATCACGCCGCAATACAGCTTGGGAGCTTCACACCCAAAGGGGCCAAAGAGAGTCTGGATGTTATGCACAGCTCAAACATAGGCACCCATTAAGCACAACTCACAAAGTTACTTGGGGGCTCTTTGTGCACTACAACAAAGAGTTTGAAAGGACCCTTGTAATCTCCTATCAAGCACGACTTGGAAGCCTGGTGTATTCACCTAAAACCCCGGGTTAACCTGCCTTCACCAAGTAAGCCACTCCTATCCAGGTAATCCTCACATGACCCGCCGAATGTTTGACAAATCAATCTTATATAGACCCTGAACTTGTCAAATTTAAAATGACGATTGGTTAGTTGGAGGTCCATATTAAAAGGCTTTGTCAAATGGTTTAACTCAGCTGCCTGGCAGCCCATGAAAAGCCTCGAATTTGGGCCTAGCAGCCCTTGAAAAGCCTCGACTACACGATTTTATTTGCTTTTGGTAAGATTTCTTCTTCTTTGGTAAACTTTCTGTTGAACCGGCGTCTATTGACCCGGTATGGCTATCAGTCATTCTAATAACCTGGTGTTTGTTAACCCGGCTTGGCTTTCAACTATAAGTTGTCAGACCATCTTCATTCTAATAACTCGGTGTTTGTTAACCCGGCTTGGCTTTCAATTACAAGTTGTCAGACCATCTTCATTCTTAAAACAGTGTTTCATAACCCGGTCTGGCTTTGACTACATGTCGCCAGTATGATCATCTGGTGTTCACCATAACCCGGTATGACTTATTACACACCAGCACAGCATGGTGGGAGTTGTCAAACACTCAAAGTGTTGGGTTTTCACCCTTACTACAATCAAGTAGGTAAACCAACAACCTCATATCACATGTATGATCTATTTTTTATAAGCTTGGTGATCTACCAGGTATTCTTTTGGGCATTATGACCCATCCGGCGATAAACCGCCATGACAGATCTTTATGCAGATACAAAGATTGCATACAATTATCAAAATATATAAACCAACACTACAACTATCATGGCGGATCAAACACAGTCATGTATCAAGGCACGATGGCAGCAGATCAAAGTATTCCTACTAGCCTATTACAAGGCGCTTTGAGGCCCAAAATAAAGATTATTTTTTACACAAGCAGTCTATGAAAATCAACCCGGTTGCCGAGTTAAGACTCATCGCCAGGTTGACAAGAGGTTGATGGATCTTCTGGCGTTGATTCACCCTCCTCCTCCCCACCCAGTGGCTGGAAGGCAATGGTGGTCCAGTCAATCCGGGTTAAAGCCTGAAAGACAGCCTCTTCACTTATAAGATTGGATGGTTCAACGTCAGGGGTGTAAGTGTGCTTAGGATTGGCGGGCTAAGGTTCTGCGTTTCTGTCACAGTAGTGTCAACCCATTGGTTCTTTTCATCATAAAAGGACCGATGAACAGTCAAGTTAGCCTCTTCAGCCAGTTGGCTTGACAGCGGATGCATCTCCTTTGTCAGGGCTTTGAGGGCTTCATTATCAAATGCTGACCCATCTTCTTGTTCATCCGGAAAGCCCTTAGCGATATCAACTGGATCCAGGTCAGCTATCCATGCTTTGGCCCGTGTCAGTGCTAACAAAGCGCCAGCCCTGGCAGCAGATCGCTTCATCTCTTCTATCTGCGCCGGCGTCATTGACAATTTGGCTAGTGTATCTTTGATCAACGTTGGTGCCGGTTTGTTGTATGAGACTGCACAGATAACCCGTTGGGCACCGGTATACAGTTGCTCTATCAACGTATATACTGCCTTTAGCTTCATCCGCATGTCAGAGCCCAGATGAGCAACACTGCTACCTATAAGGGTTTAAGACTTTGATGTTAAACCAACAATTTCAAAGATGGTTATTCAAGAAATTTTGACAAGAGTATTTACCAAATATTGCAGAGGTCATGGCATTTACTTGGCGCTTCAACCCAATTAGCTCTTCCGCCACCGGTTTAAGAGCTGACTCGGCGTCTTCAGCCCGCTTCAACAATACAACCTTTTCAGTTTCCTAGCTGGCACATTCATTCTTGAACCCTTCTTTCAGTTGTTCCATGGCTGTCAAAGCGGTTTTAAGCTCATCCTTGGCCTTGGAAGTCTCTGATTGCTGGGACTTGATATTCTCTTGAAGATCGGCAATTTTGGAGTCTTTGTTGTTTATATTGGCCTGCAAAAAATCAGATGATGATGATATTTTTCTCAAAGTCCCAAGCATATAACCAGTTATACACTTGGCACTTGGGGGCTAATGCGGAATGCTTCTTTCCTGCTGCTTATTTGAAGTCCCAAGGCTCAATACAAGTATGAATCTTGGCACTTGGGGGCTAATGCGTATTTGATCAAAAAGTAAAAAGGCAAAGGAATTGGCAAAATGCAGTTTGGAGCATGAAGTCCCGGTTCACCTTGATAAGGTTAAACCGACCCTTGGGGGCTACTCAGTTGAAGCGTTCTTATTCACAAGTCCCGGTTTGTCTTCAAGAGACAAACCGGTCCTTGGGGGCTACAATGGAAATATATAGAACAAGCAAGATTAAAGTGTTTGGAAGATTACCTCATAGCGCTCCTTCATCATGTACACCAAACCGGCCTCATAATCTCGGCTCGTGTAGAGGTGGTGTAAGAAGCCGGAATGAAGCTCCTGGGTAGTAAGGTTAACATAGCTGGATAAATCTGTCTTCTCTTTTCCCTTGCCCATAGGAACAAATTCTTCCTTGGCGGTATGCTTTGATAGGGCAATCGGATTGCCAGGACTGGTGTGACCTGTACCGGTGATAATAACATCATCATCGCCACCTTTGGACGGGCTTGGCAGATTGGCGGTATCCCTGGCTGGGCTTGGCGGATCAGCGGCTGGGCTCGGCGGATCAACAGCCGGACTTGGAGGAGTAGCATGCGGGCTTGATGGATCAACATGAGTAGCCGGGTCAGCTTCCAGCGGATTAGCTTTAGTATTTTCATCTTGTGGGGAAGAATGATCCATGACATCAGTGTCTCTACTAGCACCTTCCGGGGCCCTTTCAGGTTCAACTTCATCAGTGGGGGTACTGGTTTTGGCTTTCTAGCTTAGTCGGGCTTTAGCACTGCAGTATCAAACAAAGATTAGCACGGTAAACCAACATACAAAGGAAAAAGCTGAAGGGCAGTATACTTACCCAGGGACGGTTTTAAGGGGAGGTAGCTGAGTGGTTGATGAACCACAAGATGAGGAATTGGAAGACACCTGATAATTCGAGTCAGACGGATTAAGTAGGTTTCAGAAGCAACCCGACAAGGGACAAGGTTTATTAAAAGAGCAAGAGACCTTTGGATGACGTTTCTGGTTTGGAGTGTCTGGCAAACTGGAAGAAGTGACTTGCTGGCCACTATGCCGGGTTGTGCGACGACCTTCAAGTTGCTGTGTCATCAAAGAAAATTTTGGATCCAAATGAGCAAGAGGGTGAGAATATTTTACTTTCCGAACTGCACGGCGAAATTTTTGAACCGGCACATGATCTGAATCGGAGGAAAGGGAGACTACCTCAACATGATCAGCACGATTGGCTTCGACATCATCTTGGTAATAGTCATTGTCAATAAGGTGTATGAAAAATGAGCCAAGGGAATCAAGTTTTACCTCTTGTTCCGATTCATCGACATCTTGCGGATCAGAAGACTTAGCGGTTTTCTTTTTGGCAGCTCTCTTGGTGACTTTACTTTTGACACGTGGAGCTCTCGCCGGTTTATCTTGAGCTTTCCTCTTCCAGAAGGAACTATTGGCCTGCAAAGTTAAACAAAGGATTATTATAACAATGGTAAAACGGAGACGAATCAATAAATTACAAGGTTAAAAGTTTTTACCGCTGGCAGTTTGTTGGAGACATTAAAGGGACGCAACCCAGTTTTGCTGCATTCAGCAATCGATTCGTCCAGCATCTTCTTCATCGATTCCGTGACTTCATCATCAGTCATTTCTATTTCATGATATCACTGAGGACCCTTAATGTTGCCAGTATATTCATGCATTAAACCGGGGCGGGGGCTTAGGGGAAGGATACCCCAAGAAACCCAGCAACGGACGAGGTCAATGCCGGTTATGCCGTTCGCAAGGAAAGCTCGGAGCTTAGCAAGTTGAGGAGCATACGCTTGTCGTTCTCTGGCAGTGAGCCGCAGAGGCAGTGGATGGCCGTTGCTGAGCCGGTGAGCATGTAACCCGGCAGAGGGTTTTCATCAGCAGGAGCGGTGTTCTGACAATAGAACCAGGTTTGATTCTAGTCTTTAGGATGGCTGTGATGTTTGGCGTGAGGAAAATCAACTTCTTTTCTCTTCTGAATCGATACACCACCAAGTTCAGTATTGGGGCCGTCAGAGAATTCAGTTCGGCGGTTTAAGTGGAAGAAATCCCGGAAGAGTTCAACAGTCGGTTCCTCTTGAAGGTAAACTTCACAGAACACTTGGAAGTTGCATATGTTGGACACAGAATTTGGCCCTATATCCTGAGGATGGAGTTGGAAGCTAGCGAGTACATCCCGGAAATTTTTTGATCCGGGAGGGCTAAAACCCCGGTCTAGATGTTGCATAAACACGATCACTTCTCCATCTTGATGTTCAGGAGGGCATTCAGGGCCAGGGACTCGCCAATGAAGAACACTTTTCTTGGCCAAAGAGCCGGTTAGAACATATCCGTTGAGTTGAGTTTCTGTGATCCGGGAAGGAACCCAGTTACAAGCGGAGAATTGCTTGGTCATTTTGGAAGACAAACTGTAAAAGAGGTGTGAAGGCCAGTTTAGGATTCAAGGTTGAAGTGCATTAACCGGTGTTAAACCGGGAAATTTAATCAGGGCAAATATGCAAGTTAAACCGGATACTGCTACTGAAGTCAAGAGGGCGGTTTAAGTGAGGGCTAATGGTATCTGGCGGATTACTAACTACTAAAGGTTAAATCGCCTTTAAACAGAAGAGGCAGATCTGAAATCTACTAAGTGTTACAGAAACAGGTTTCACAAAGTGGTGATATAATTTTGGATCTACCGTGGTTCAGTAAAGAAATTGTTTTGAGCCCTACAATGGCGCCAAGCAGAACAGAGAAGGTCTAGAGGGGATTTATCCAGGAACAACAAGATGCTGCAAAATGGGAGACTAAAACTATGGATCTACCGCAGGAGGAAACCATCATGCCTAGTTCGATTCAGTCAGACGTTGAGGAAAAACAGAGAAGCACTGATGAATGTCAACAAACTCAGATGAACACGAAGCCCTAATGGAGATCTAGAGTTAAGGGAAGAAAACTTACCAGGGCCACATAGCGTCGGAGGAGTATCGCAAGGTGTCTGGTACAAACAGGGTGACGCAGCGGCCTAGTCGGTGCAGGTTCGAGGGTCGACAGCGGCGGCGGTGCTTGGGCTCTTCGGGTCGCAAGGAGGAAGATGAGAGGCAAGGGGGAAAAATGGAAAGACCCCCGGCCTTATTTATAAAGAGAAAAGGATAAGTGGCAGGCACGAGAATCGAGGAGCCTGAAGCGGCAAAAGGGGGCGCAACTGTTGCCTCGATTTATGGGAACTAATTAAATGAAGGGAATCTTTATGTTCTTTTTATATAGTGGTGACGTCATGATGATTCACTGTAGTGTTAAGAAGATGACGTCATGGCGGTTTACCAAAGTTTATAGGGAGTCGACATCATGGCGGTTTACGAGGATCATAAGAAGATGTTCAAGGATTTTTTCTAAGAATTGAAGATTGACATGAACAGGTTCAAATCAATCTGGGGCCTAATGTTGAGGATATAACTACTGGGCATAAACCGCCCAGGAGGGGCCGGTTCACGCTCAACTATACTGAAGCCCATGAAGACAAAGAAGATGGTGTTTTACGGATAAAGCTTAGAGGCCCAGAGCCCAAAGGCGGATTAGGGCCCATAATGGTAAACCGCCATTATGTATAACTTGTATTGTAAGTTAGGGAAAAGGTGGAGACCGAGCCGGACACTTGTATGAGCCGGCCTCGGGACTCCGTAAACCGACTGGGCATCAACCTGTGTATATAAAGGGACGACCCGGCGGCGGTTCAGGGACAAGAAACAACAACTCGAGGCCCATGCAAAGTGTATTTGCTCCCTGGTTATCGAAACCCAATCAATTCCATCACAACTGGACCTAGGATTTTACCTTCATCGAAGGGGCCAAACTAGTATAAACTCTCGTGTCCCTTGTCTGGTTTAACCCCTTCAAGCTAATCTCGTTGCGATGGTTCCACGACTAAGTCCTTCCATTAGGACATCTGACATGTTATTTCCACAACAGTACCTCCCTGCTAAACTTATTGCTAAGCATACATCAGGTCTGGTACACAGCATTGCATACATGATAGAGCCTATGGCTGAAGCATAGGGAACATCTTTCATTTTGTCTCTATCTTCTGCTATGGTCGGGCATTGAGTCTGGCTCGACTTCACACCTTGTAATACAGGCAAGAACCCTTTCTTTGCTTGATCCATTTTGAACTTCTTCAAAACTTTATCAAGGTATGTGCCTTGTGAAAGTCCAATTAAGCATCTTGATCTATCTCTATAGATCTTGATGCCTAATATGTAAGCAGCTTCATCGAGGTCTTTCATTGAAAAACTTTTATTCAAGTATCCTTTTATGCTATCCAGAAATTCTATATCATTTCCAATCAATAATATGTCGTCTACATATAATATCAGAAATGCTATAGAGCTCCCACTCACTTTCTTGTAAATACAAGCTTCTCCAAAAGTCTGTATAAAACCATATGCTTTGATCACACTATCAAAGCGTTTATTCCAACTCCGAGAGGCTTGCACCAGTCCATAAATGGATCGCTGGAGCTTGCACACTTTGTTAGCACCTTTTGGATTGACAAAGCCTTCTGGTTGCATCATATATGACTCTTCTTCTAGAAATATATTCAAGAATGCAATTTTGACATCCATTTGCCATATTTCATAATCATAAAATGCGGCAATTGCTAACATGATTCTGACAGACTTAAGCATCGCTACGGGTGAGAAAGTCTCATCATCGTCAACCCCTTGAACTTGTCGAAAACCTTTCACAATAAGTCGAGCTTTGTAGACAGTAACATTACCATCAGCGTCAGTCTTCTTCTTGAAGATCCATTTATTTTTGATGGCTTGCCGATCATCGGGCAAGTCAACCAAAGTCCATACTTGGTTCTCATACATGGATCCTATCTCAGATTTCATGGCCTCAAGCCATTTTGCGGAATCTGGGCTCATCATCGCTTCCTCATAGTTCGTAGGTTCGCCATGGTCAAGTAACATGACTTGCAGAATAGGATTACCGTACCACTCTGGTGCGAATCTTCCTCTGGTTGACCTACGAGGTTCGGTAGTAACTTGATCTGAAGTTTCATGATCAATATCATTAGCTTCGTCACTGATTGGTGTAGTTGTCACAGGAACCGGCTTCTGTGATGAACTACTTTCCAATAAGGGAGCAGGTACTATTACCTCATCAAGTTATACTTTCCTCCCACTCACTTCTTTCGAGAGAAACTCCTTCTCTAGAAAGGATCCAAATTTAGCTCTTGCCTTCAGATCTGTGATAGAAGGTGTACCCAATAGTCTCTTTTGGGTATCCTATGAAGACACATTTCTCCGATTTGGGTTCGAGCTTATCTGGTTGAAGTTTCTTCACATAAGCATCGCAGCCCCAAACTTTAAGAAACGACAACTTTGGTTTCTTGCCAAACCAGAGTTCATAAGGCGTCGTCTCAATGGATTTTGATGGTGAACTATTTAACGTGAATGCAGCCTTCTCTAAAGCATAACCCCAAAACGATAGCGGTAAATCAGTAAAAGACATCATAGATCACACCATATCTAGTAAAGTACGACTACGACGTTCGGACACACCATTACGCTGTAGTGTTCCGGGTGGCGTGAGTTGCGAAACTATTCCGCATTGCTTCAAATGTAAACCAAACTTGTAACTCAAATATTCTCCTCCACGATCAGATCGTAGAAACTTTATTTTCTTGTTACGATGATTTTACACTTCACTCTGGAATTCTTTGAACTTTTCAAATGTTTCAGATTTATGTTTCATTAAGTAGATATACCCATATCCGCTTAAATCATCTGTGAAGGTGAGAAAATAACGATACCCGCCACGAGCCTCAATGTTCATTGGACCACATACATCAGTATGTATGATTTCCAACAAATCTGTTGCTCGCTCCATAGTTCTGGAGAACGGCGTTTTAGTCATCTTGCCCATGAGGCACGGTTCACAAGTACCAAGTGATTCATAATCAAGTGATTCCAGAAGTCCATCAGTATGGAGTTTCTTCATGCGCTTTACACCAATATGACCCAAACGGCAATGCCACAAATAAGTTGCACTATCATTATCAACTCTGCATCTTTTGGTTTCAACATTATGAATATGTGTATCACTACTATCGAAATTTTAATAAAAATAGCCACTCTTCAGGGGTGCATGACCATAAAAGATATTGCTCATATAAATAGAACAACCATTATTCTCTGATTTAAATGAATAACCGTCTCGCATCAAACAAGATCCAGATATAATGTTCATGCTCAACGCTGGCACCAAATAACAATTATTCAGGTCTAAAACTAATTCCGAAGGTAGATGTAGAGGTAGCGTGCCGACCGTGATCACATCGTCTTTGGAACCATTTCCAACGCGCATCGTCACCTCGTCCTTAGCCAATCTTCGTTTAATCCGTAGTCCCTGTTTTGTGTTGCAAATAGTAGCAACAGAACCAGTATCAAATACCCAGGTGCTACTGCGAGCATTAGTAAGGTACACATCAATAACATGTATATCACATATACCTTTGTTCACCTTGCCATCCTTCTTATCCGCCAAATACTTGGGTCAGTTCCGCTTCCAGTGACCAGTCTGCTTGCAGTAGAAGCACTCAATCTCAGGCTTAGGTCCAGATTTGGGTTTCTTCTCTTGAGCAGGAACTTGTTTGCCGTTCTTCTTGAATTTCCCCTTCTTCTTCCCTTTACCCTTTTTCTTGAAACTGGTGGTCTTATTGACCATCAACACTTGATGTTCCTTTTTGATTTCTACCTCCACAGCTTTTAGCATTGTGAAGAGCTCGGGAATAGTCTTGTCCATCCCTTGCATACTATAGTTCATCACGAAGCTCTTGTAGCTTGGTGGCAGTGATTGAAGAATTCTGTCAATGACACTATCATCAGGAAGATTAACTCCCAGTTGAATCAAGTGATTATTATACCCAGACATTTGAGTATATGTTCACTAACAGAACTATTCTCTGAAGGAAATATGCCCTAGAGGCAATAATAAAGTTATTATTTATTTCCTCATATCATGATAAATGTTTATTATTCATGCTAGAATTGTATTAACCGGAAAGATGATACATGTGTGAATACATAGACAAACTATATGTCACTAGTATGCCTCTACTTGACTAGCTGATTAATCAAAGATGGTTATGTATCCTAACCATAGACATGTAATGTCATTTGATTAAAGAGATCACATCATTAGGAGAATGATGTGATTGACATGACCCATTCCGTTAGCCTAGCACATGATCATTTAGTATGTTGCTATTGCTTTCTTCATGACTTATACAAAGTTCCTACAACTATGAGATTATGCAACTCCCGTTTACCGGAGGAACACTTTGTGTGCTACCAAACGTCACAACATAACTGGGTGATTGTAAAGGAGCTCTACAGGTGTCTCCAAAGATAGATGTTGAGTTGGCGTATTTCGAGATTAGGTTTTGTCACTCCGATTGTCAGAGAGGTATCTCTGGGCCCTCTCGGGAATGCACATCACTATAAGCCTTGCAAGCAATGTAGCTAATGAGTTGGTTACGGAATGATGCATTACGTAACGAGTAAAGAGACTTGCCGGTAACGAGATTGAACTAGGTATTAGATACCGACGATCGAATCTCGGGCAAGTAACATGCTGATGACAAAGGGAACAGCGTATGTTGTTATGCGGTTTGACCAATAAAGATCTTCGTAGAATATGTGGGAGCCAATATGAGCATCCAGGTTCCGCTATTGGTTATTGACCGAGAATAGTTCTAGGTCATGTCTACATAGTTCTCGAACCCGTAGGGTCCGCAAGCTTAATGTTACGATGACAGTTTTATTATGAGTTTATATGTTTTGATGTACCGAAGGTTGTTCAGAGTCCCAGATGTGATCACGGACATGACGAGGAGTCTCGAAATGGTCGAGACACAAAGATTGATATATTGGAAACCTATATTTGGATATCGGAATCATTCCGGGAGAAACCGGGATTTTCCCGGAGTACCGACGGGTTACCGGAACCCCCCCGGGGGTTAGTGGGCCTCCATGGGCCATGAGGGAGAAGAGGAGGGCCGGCCAGGGCAGGCCGCACGCCCCCTCCCCCCTAGTCCGAATAGGACAAGGAAGGGGGGGGGGGGCGGCGCCCCCCTTTCCTTCTCCACCAAGGCAAGAGGGGGGAGTCCTACTCCCGGTGGGAGTAGGACTCCTCCAGGCGCACCCCTAGGGGGCCGGCCGCACCTCCCCCCTCCCTCCTTTATATACGGGGGCAGGGGGCACCTCTAGACACACAAGTTGATCTTCGTGATCGTTCCTTAGCCGTGTGCGGTGCCCCCCTCCACCATATTCCACCTCGGTCATATTGTTGCGGTGCTTAGGCGAAGCCCTGCGTCGGTAGAACATCATCATTGTCACCACGCCGTCGTGCTGACGGAACTCATCCCCGACACCCTGCTGGATCAGAGTCCGGGGATCGTCATCGAGCTGAACGTGTGCTGAACTCGGAGGTACCATACGTTCGGTGCTTGGATCGGTCGGATCGTAAAGACGTACGACTACATCAACCGCGTTGTCATAACGCTTCCGCTTTTGGTCTACGAGGGTACCTGGACAAACTCTCCCCTCTCATTGCTATGCATCAACATGATCTTGCGTGTGCGTAGGAATTTTTTTGAAATTACTACGTTCCCCAACAGTGGCATCCGAGCCTAGGTTTTATGCGTTGATGTTATATGCACGAGTAGAACACAAGTGAGTTGTGGGCGATACAAGTCATACTGCTTACCAGCATGTCATACTTTGGTTCGGCGGTATTGTTGGATGAAGTTGCCCGGACCGACATTACGCGTACGCTTAAGCGAGACTGGTTCTACCGATGTGCTTTGCACACAGGTTGCTGGCGGGTGTCAGTTTCTCCAACTTTAGTTGAACCAAGTGTGGCTATGCCCGGTCCTTGCAAAGGTTAAAACAACACTAACTTGACGAACTATCGTTGTGGTTTTGATGCGTAGGTAAGAACGGTTCTTGCTCAGCCCGTAGCAGCCACGTAAAATTTGCAACAACAAAGTAGAGGACGTGTAACTTGTTTTTGCAGGGCATGTTGTGATGTGATATGGTCAATACATGATGCTATATTTTATTGTATGAGATGATCATGTTTTGTAACCGAGTTATCGGCAACTGGCAGGAGCCATATGGTTGTCGCTTTATTGTATGAAATGCAAACGCCCTGTAATTGCTTTACTTTATCACTAAGCGGTAGCGATAGCCGTAGAACCAATAGATGGAGTAACGACAACGATGCTACAATGGGGATCAAGGTGTCGCGCCGGTGACGATGGTGATCACGACGGTGCTTCGAAGATGGAGATCACAAGCACAAGATGATGATGGCCATATCATATCACTTATATTGATTGCATGTGATGTTTATCCTTTATGCATCTTATCTTGCTTTGATTGATGGTAGCATTTTAAGATGATCTCTCACTAAATATTCAAGAAGTGTTCTCCCTGAGTATGCACCGTTGTGAAAGTTCTTCGTGCTGAGACACCACGTGATGATCGGGTGTGATAGGCTCTATGTTCAAATACAACGGGTGCAAAACAGCTGCACACACGAAATACTCAGGTTAAACTTGACGAGCCTAGCATATACAGATATGGCCTCGGAACACAGATATCGAAAGGTCGAGCGTGAATCATATAGTAGATATGATCAACATAGTGATGTTCACCATTGAAAACTACTCCATCTCACGTGATGATCGGACATGGTTTAGTTGATTTGGATCACGTGATCACTTAAATGACTAGAGAGATGTCTGTCTAAGTGGGAGTTCTTAAGTAATATGATTAATTGAACTTAAATTTATCATGAACTTAGTACCTGATAGTATTTTGCTTGTCTATGTTTGTTGTAGATAGATGGCTCGTGCTGTTGTTCCGTTGAATTTTAATGTGTTCCTTGAGAAAGCAAAGTTGAAAGATGATGGTAGCAATTACACAGACTAGGTGAAGGAAATATGCCCTAGAGGCAATAATAAAGTTATTATTTATTTCCTCATATCATGATAAATGTTTATTATTCATGCTAGAATTGTATTAACCGGAAACATGATACATGTGTGAATACATAGACAAACATATAGTCACTAGTATGCCTCTACTTGACTAGCTCATTAATCAAAGATGGTTATGTTTCCTAACCATAGACATGTGTTGTCATTTGATTAATGGGATCACATCATTAGGAGAATGATGTGATTGACACGACCCATTCCGTTAGCCTAGCACTTGATCGTTTAGTATATTGCTATTGCTTTCTTCATGACTTATACATGTTCCTGTAACTATGAGATTATGCAACTCCCATTTACCGAAGGAACACTTTGGGTGCTACCAAACGTCACAACGTAACTGGGTGATTATAAAGGAGTACTACAGGTGTCTCCAAAGGTACATGTTGGGTTGGCGTATTTCGAGACTAGGTTTTGTCACTCCGATTGTTGGAGAGGTATCTCTGGGCCCTCTCGGTAATGCACATCACTATAAGCCTTGCAAGCAATGTAGCTAATGAGTTAGCTACGGAATGATGCATTATGTAACGAGTAAAGAGACTTGCCAGTAACGAGATTGAACTAGGTATTGGATATCGACGATCGAATATCGGGCAAGTAACATGCCGATGACAAAGGGAACAACGTATGTTGTTATGTGGTTTGACCGATAAAGATCTTCGTAGAATATGTGGGAGCCAATATGAGCATCCAGGTTCCGCTATTGGTTATTGACCGAGAATAGTTCTAGGTCATGTCTACATTGTTCTCGAACCCGTAGGGTCCGCACGCTTAACGTTACGATGATAGTTTTATTATGAGTTTATATATTTTGATGTACCGAAGGTTGTTCGAGTCCCGGATGTTACCAGGACATGATGAGGAGTCTCGAAATGGTCGATACATAAAGATTGATATATTGGAAGCCTATATTTGGATATCGGAAATGTTCTGGGAGAAACCGGGATTTTTCCGGAGTACCGGGGGGTTACCGGAACCCCCTGGGGGTTATTGGGACTTCATGGGCCAGGAGGGAGAAGAGGAGGGCCGGCTAGGGCAGGCCGCGCGCCCCCTCCCTCCTAGTCCGAATAGGACAAGGAGGGGGGGGGGGCGGCGCCCCCCTTTCCTCTTTCCCCTCCCCCCTTTCCTTCTCCACCAAGGCAAGAGGGGGGAGTCCTACTCTCGGTGGGAGTAGGACTCCTCCAGGCGCACCCCTTGGGGGCCGACCACACCTCCCCTCCCTCCTTTATATACGGGGGCAGGGGGCACCCTAGAACACACAAGTTGATCTACGTGATCGTTCCTTAGCCGTGTGCGGTGCCCCCCTCCACCATATTCCACCTCGGTCATATCGTCGCGGAGTTTAGGCGAAGCCCTGCGTCGACACTTTGCTGGATCAGAGTCCGGGGATCATCATCGAGCTGAACGTGTGCTGAAGTCGGAGGTGCCGTACGTTCGGTACTTGGATCGGTCGGATCATGAAGACGTACGAGTACATCAACCGCGTTGTCATAACGCTTCCGCTTACAGTCTACGAGGGTACATGGACATTACTCTCCCCTCTCGTTGCTATGCATCACCATGATCTTGCGTGTGCGTAAGAATTTTTTTGAAATTACTACGTTCCCCAACACTGGGTCCGTAACCTAAGGATTATCCTCATTGCTGCACAGAAGAATTACGTCCTGGAAGCACCGCTGGGTGCCAGGCCTGCTGCAGATGCAACTGACGATGTTAAGAACGTGTGGCAAAGCAAAGCTGATGACTACTCGATAGTTCAGTGTGCCATGCTTTACGGTTTGGAACCGGGTCTTCAACGACGTTTTGAACGTCATGGAGCATATGAGATGTTCCAGGAGTTGAAGTTAATATTTCAAGCAAATGCCCGTATTGAGAGATATGAAGTCTCTAATAATTTCTATAGCTGTAAGATGGAGGAGAATAGTTCTGTCAGCGAACACATACTCAAAATGTCTGGGTATAATAATCACTTGATTCAACTGGGATTTAATCTTCCTGATGATAGTGTCATTGACAGAATTCTTCAATCACTGCCACCAAGCTACAAGAGCTTCGTGATGAACTATAATATGCAAGGGATGGACAAGACTATACCCGAGCTCTTCGCAATGCTAAAGTCTGCGGAGGCAGAAATCAAGAAGGAGCATCAAGTGTTGATGGTCAATAAGACCACCAGTTTCAAGAAAAAGGGCAAAGGGAAGAAGAAGGGGATATTCAAAAAGAACAGCAAACAAGTTGTTGCTCAAGAGAAGAAACCCAAGTCTGGACCTAAGCCTGAGACTGAGTGCTTCTACTGTAAGCAGACTGGACACTGGAAGCGGAACTGCCCCAAGTATTTGGTGGATAAGAAGGATGGCAAAGTGAACAAAGGTATATGTGATATACATGTTATTGATGTGTACCTTACTAATGCTCGCAGTAGCACCTGGGTATTTGATACTGGTTCTGTTGCTAATATTTGCAACTCAAAACAGGGACTACGGAATAGGCGAAGATTGGCTTAGGACGAGGTGACGATGCGCGTGGGAAATGGTTCCAAAGTCGATGTGATCGCGGTCGGCACGCTACCTCTACATCTACCATCGGGATTAGTTTTAGACCTAAACAATTGTTATTTTGTGCCAGCGTTGAGCATGAACATTATATCTGGATCTTGTTTGATGCAGACGGTTATTCATTTAAATCAGAGAATAATGGTTGTTCTATTTATATGAGTAATATCTTTTATGGTCATGCACACTTACAGAATGGTCTATTTTTATTAAGTCTCGATAGTAGTGATACACATATTCATAATGTTGAAGCCAAAAGATGCAGAGTTAATAATGATAGTGCAACTTATTTGTGGCACCGCCGTTTAGGTCATATCGGTGTAAAGCGCATGAAGAAACTCCATACTAATGAACTTTTGGAATCACTTGATTATGAATCACTTGGTACTTGCGAACCATGCCTCATGGGCAAGATGACTAAAATGCCGTTCTCTAGAACTATGGAGCGAGCAACTGATTTGTTGGAAATCATAGATACTAATGTATGTGGTCCAATGAATGTCGAAGCTCGCGGCGGGTATCGTTATTTTCTCACCTTCACAGATGATTTGAGCAGATATGGGTATATCTACTTAATGAAACACAAGTCTGAAACATTTGAAAAGTTCAAAGAATTTCAGAGTGAAGTAGAAAATCATCGTAACAAGAAAATAAAATTTCTACGATCTGATCATGGAGGAGAATATTTGAGTTACGAGTTTGGTTTACATTTGAAACAATGTGGAATAGTTTCGCAACTCACGCCACCCGAAACACCACAACGAAATGGTGTGTCCGAACGTCGTAATCGTACTTTACTAGATATGGTACGATCTATGATATGTCTTACTGATTTACCGCTATCATTTTGGGGTTATGCTTTAGAGACGGCCGCATTCACATTAAATAGGGCACCATCAAAATCCTTTGAGATGACGCCTTATGAACTGTGGTTTGGCAAGAAACCAAAGTTGTCGTTTCTTAAAGTTTGGGGCTGCGATGCTTATGTGAAGAAACTTCAACCAGATAAGCTCGAACCCAAATCGAAGAAATGTGTCTTCATAGGATACCCAAAAGAGACTATTGGGTACACCTTCTATCACAGATCTGAGGGCAAGATTTTCGTTGCTAAATTTGGATCCTTTCTAGAGAAGGATTTTCTCTCGAAAGAAGTGAGTGGGAGGAAAGTAGAACTTGATGAGGTAACTGTACCTGCTGCCTTATTGGAAAGTAGTTCATCACAAGAACCGGTTCCTGTGACAACTACACCAATTAGTGATGAAGCTAATGATATTGATCATGAATCTTCAGATCCAGTTTCTACTAAACCTCGTAGGTCTACCAGAGTTAGATCCGCACCAAAGTGGTACGGTAATCCTATTCTGAAAGTCATGTTACTTGACCATGGCAAACCTGCGAACTATGAGGAAGAAATGATGAACCCAGATTCCGCAAAATGGCTTGAAGCCATGAAATCTGAGATAGGATCCATGTATGAGAACAAAGTATGGACTTTGGTTGACTTGCCCGATGATCGGCAAGCTATTGAGAATAAATGGATTTTCAAGAAGAAGACTGCCGCTGATGGTAATATAACTGTCTACAAAGCTCGACTTGTTGCAAAAGGTTTTCGACAAGTTCAAGGGGTTGACTACGATGAGACTTTCTCACCCGTAGCGATGCTTAAGTCTATCCGAATCATGTTAGCAATTGCCGCATTTTATGATTATGAAATTAGGCAAATGGATGTAAAAACTGCATTCCTGAATGGTTTTATGGAAGAAGAGTTGTATATGATGCAACCGGAAGGTTTTGTCGATCCAAAAGGTGCTAACAAAGTGTGCAAGCTCCAGCGATCCATTTATGGACTGGTGCAAGCATCTCGGAGTTGGAATAAACACTTTGATAGTGCGATAAAAGCATATGGTTTTATACAGACTTTTGGAGAAGCCTGTATTTACAACAAAGTGAGTGGGAGCTCTGTAGAATTTCTGATATTATATGTAGATGACATATTGTTAATTGGAAATGATATAGAATTTCTGGATAGCATAAACGGATACTTGAATAAAAGTTTTTCAATGAAAGACCTCGGTGAAGCTGCTTACATATTGGGCATCAAGATTTATAGAGATAGATCAAGACGTTTAATTGGACTTTCACAAAGCACATACCTTGATATAGTTTTGAAAAAGTTCAAAATGGATCAGGCAAAGAAAGGGTTCTTGCCTGTATTGCAAGGTGTGAAGTTGAGTCAGACTCAATGCCCGACCACAGCAGAAAATAGAGCGAAAATGAAAGATGTTCCCTATGCTTCAGCCATAGGCTCTATCATGTATGCAATGCTGTGTACCAGACCTGATGTATGCTTAGCAATAAGTTTAGCAGGGAGGTACCAAAGTAATCCAGGAGTGGATCACTGGACAGCGGTCAAGAACATCCTGAAATACCTGAAAAGGACTAAGGATATGTTTCTCGTTTATGGAGGTGACAAAGAGCTAGTCGTAAATGGTTACGTCGATGCAAGCTTTGACACTGATCCAGACGATTCTAAATCGCAAACCGGATACGTGTATTTATTAAACGGTGGAGCAGTAAGTTGGTGCAGTTCTAAACAAAGCGTCGTGGCGGGATCTACATGCGAAGCGGAGTACATAGCTGCTTCGGAAGCAGCAAATGAAGGAGTCTGGATGAAGGAGTTCATTTCCGATCTAGGTGTCATACCTAGTGCATCGGGACCAATGAAGATCTTCTGTGACAATACTGGTGCAATTGCCTTGGCAAAGGAATCCAGAGTTCACAAGAGGACCAAGCACATCAAGAGACGCTTCAATTCCATCCGGGACCAAGTCCAGGTGGGAGACATAGAGATTTGCAAGATACATACAGATCTGAATGTAGCAGACCTGTTGACTAAGCCTCTTCCACGAGGAAAACATGATCAGCACCAAGGCTCCATGGGTGTTAGAATCATTACTGTGTAATCTAGATTATTGACTCTAGTGCAAGTGGGAGACTGAAGGAAATATGCCTTAGAGGCAATAATAAAGTTATTATTTATTTCCTCATATCATGATAAATGTTTATTATTCACGCTAGAATTGTGTTAACCAGAAACATGATACATGTGTGAATACATAGACAAACTATATGTCACTAGTATGCCTCTACTTGACTAGCTCATTAATCAAAGATGGTTATGTTTCCTAACTATAGACATGTAATGTCATTTGATTAAAGAGCTCACATCATTAGGAGAATGATGTGATTGACATGACCCATTCCGTTAGCCTAGCACTTGATCATTTAGTATGTTGCTATTGCTTTCTTCATGACTTATACAAAGTTCCTACAACTATGAGATTATGCAGCTCCCGTTTATCGGAGGAACACTTTGTGTGCTACCAAACGTCACAACATAACTGGGTGATTATAAAGGAGCTCTACAGGTGTCTCCAAAGATAGATGTTGAGTTGGCGTATTTCGAGATTAGGTTTTGTCACTCCGATTGTCAGAGAGGTATCTCTAGGCCCTCTCAGTAATGCACATCACTATAAGCCTTGCAAGCAATGTAGCTAATGAGTTGGTTACGGAATGATGCATTACGTAACGAGTAAAGAGACTTGCCGGTAACGAGATTGAACTAGGTATTAGACACCGACGATTGAATCTCGGGCAAGTAACATGCCGGTGACAAAGGGAACAACATATGTTGTTATGCGGTTTGACCGATAAAGATGTTCGTAGAATTTCGGGAGCCAATATGAGCATCTAGGTTCCGCTATTGGTTATTGACCGAGAATAGTTCTAGGTCATGTCTACATAGTTCTCGAACCCGTAGGGTCCGCACGCTTAACGTTACGATGACAGTTTTATTATGAGTTTATATGTTTTGATGTACCGAAGGTTGTTCAGAGTCCCGGATGTGATCCCGGACATGACGAGGAGTCTCGAAATGGTCGAGACATAAAGATTGATATATTGGAAGCCTATATTTGGATATCGGAATCGTTCCGGGAGAAACCGGGATTTTTTCGGAGTACCAGGGGGTTACCGGAACCCCCCCGGGGTTTATTGGGCCTACATGGGCCATGAGGGAGAAGAGGAGGGCCGGCCAGGCCAGGACAAGGAAGGGGGGGGGGGCGGCGCCCCCCTTTCCTCTTTCCCCTCCCCCCTTTCCTTCTCCACCAAGGCAAGAGGGGGGAGTCGTACTCCCGGTGGGAGTAGGACTCCTCCAGGCGCACCCCTAGGGGGCCGGCCGCACCTCCCCCTCCCTCCTTAATATATGGGGGCAGGGGGCACCTCTAGACACACAAGTTGATCTTCGTGATCGTTCGTTAGCCGTGTGCGGTGCCCCCCTCCACCATATTCCACCTCGGTCCTATCGTTGCGGTGCTTAGGCGAAGCCCTACGTTGGTAGAACATCATCATCGTCACCATGCCGTCGTGCTGACGGAACTCATCCCCGACACCCTGCTGGATCGGAGTCCGGGGATCGTCATCGAGCTGAACGTGTGCTGAACTTGGAGGTACCGTACGTTCGGTGCTTGGATCAGTCGGATCGTGAAGACGTATGACTACATCAACCGCGTTGTCATAACACTTCCGCTTTCGATCTATGAGGGTACGTGGACACACTCTCCCCTCTCGTTGCTATGCATCACCATGATCTTGCGTGTGCTTAGGAAGTTTTTTTGAAATTACTACGTTCCCCAACATTCTCTTCCATCTTGTAGCTATAGAACTTATTGGAGATTTCATATCTCTCAATCCGGGCATTTGCTTGAAATATTAACTTCAACTCCTGGAACATTTCATATGCTCCATGACGTTCAAAACGTCGTTGAAGTCCCGGTTCTAAGCCGTAAAGCATGGCACACTGAACTATCGAGTAGTCATCAGCTTTGCTCTGCCAGGCGTTCTTAACGTCATCAGTTGCATCTGCAGCAAGCCTGGCACCCAGCGGTGCTTCCAGGACGTAATTCTTCTATGCAACAATGAGGATAATCCTCAGGTTACGGACCCAGTCCGTGTAATTGCTACCATCATCTTTCAACTTAGCTTTCTCAAGGAATGCACTAAAATTCAACGGAACAACAACACGAGCCATCTATCTACAACAAACATAGACAAGCAAAAATACGATGAGGTACTAAGTTCATGATAAATTGAAGTTCAATTAATCATATTACTTAAGAACTCCCACTTAGATAGACATCCCTCTAATCATGTAAGCTATCACGTTATCCAAATCAACTAAACCATGTCCGATCATCACGTGAGATGGAGTAGTTTTCAATGGTGAACATAACTATGTTGATCATATCTACTATATGATTCACGCTCGACCTTTCGGTCTCAGTGTTCCGAGGCCATATCTGTATATGCTAGGCTTGTCAAGTTTAACCTGAGTATTCTGCGTGTGCAACTGTTTTGCACTCGTTGTATTTGGACGTAGAGCCTATCACACCCGATCATCACGTGGTGTCTTAGCACGAAGAACTTTCGCAACGGTGCATACTCAGGGAGAACACTTTTACCTTGAAATTTAGTGAGAGATCATCTTATAATGCTATCGTCAATCAAAGCAAAATAAGATGCATAAAGGATAAACATCACATGCAATCAATATAAGTGATATGATATGGCCATCATCATCTTGTGCTTGTGATCTCCATCTTTGAAGCACCGTCATGATCACCATCGCCACCGGCGCGACACCTTGATCTCCATCGTAGCATCATTGTCGTCTCGCCAACTATTGCTTCTACGACTATCGCTACCTCTTAGTGATAAAGTAAAGCAATTACAGGGCGATTGCATTGTATACAATAAAGCGACAACCATATGGCTCCTGCCAGTTGCCGATAACTCGGTTACAAAACATGATCATCTCATACAATAAAATATAGCATCACGTCTTAACCATATCACATCACAACATGCCCTGCAAAAACAAGTTAGACACCCTCTACTTTGTTGTTGCAAGTTTTACGTGGCTGCTACGGGCTGAGCAAGAACCGTTCTTACCTATGCATCAAAACCACAACGATAGTTCCTCAAGTTAGTGTTGTTTTAACCTTCTCAAGGACTAGGCGTAGCCACACTCGGTTCAACTAAAGTTGGAGAAACTGACAACCGCCAGCCACCTGTGTGCAAAGCACATCGATAGAACCAGTCTCGCGTAAGCGTACGTGTAATGTCGGTCCGGGCCGCTTCATCCAACAATACCCTGAACGAAAGTATGACATGCTGGTAAGCAGTATGACTTGTATCGCCCACAACTCACTTGTGTTCTACTCGTGCATATAACATCTACGCATAAAACCTGGCTCTGATGCCACTATTGGGGAACATAGTAATTTCAAAAATTTCCTACGCACACACAATATCATGGTGATGCATAGCAACGAGAGGGGAGAGTGTTGTCCACGTACCCTCGTAGACCGAAAGCAGAAGCGTTATAACAACGCGGTTGATGTAGTCGTACGTCTTCACAGCCCTACCGATCAAGCACCGAAAGTACGGCACCTTCGAGTTCTAGCACACGTTCAGCTCGATGACGTCCCTCGAACTCCGATCCAGCCGAGTGTCGAGGGAGAGTTCCGTCAGCACGACGGCGTGGTGACGATGATGATATTCTACCATCGCAGGGCTTCGCCTAAGCACTGCTATAATATTATCGAGGAAGACTATGGCGGAGGGGGGCACCGCACACGGCTAAGAGATCAACGATCTGTTGTTGTTGTGTCTACGGTGCCCCCTGCTCCCGTATATAAAGGAGCAAGGGTGGAGTTGCGGCCGGCCAGGAGGAGGCGCGCCAGGAGGAGTGCTACTCCCAGCGGCAGTAGGACTCCCTCCCTTCCTTGTTGGATT
>NC_057795.1:610077293-610123474 GCF_018294505.1 Triticum aestivum | reverse complement strand
GTAACCCCTCGGTACTCCGGTAAAATCCTGATTTCACCCGGAACACTTCCGATATCCAAATATAGGCTTCCAATATATCAACCTTCATGTCTCGACCATTTCGAGACTCCTCGTCATGTCCATGTTCATATCCGGGACTCCGAATAATCTTCGGTACATCAAAACTCATAAACTCATAATATAACCGTCACTGAAACTTTAAGCATGCGGACCCTACGGGTTCGAGAACTATGTAGACATGACCGAGACACGTTTCCGGTTAATAACCAATAGCGGAACCTGGATGCTGATATTGGCTCCTACATATTCTATGAAGATCTTTATCGGTCAAACCGCATAACAACATACGTTGTTCCCTTTGTCATTGATATGTTACTTGCCCGAGATTCGATCATCGGTATCTCAATACCTAGTTCAATCTTGTTACCGGCAAGTCTCGTTACTCGTTATGTAATGCATCATCCCGTAACTAACTCATTATCTACATTGCTTGCAAGGCTTATAGTGATGTGCATTACCGAGAGGGCCCAGAGATACCTCCCCGACAATCCGAGTGACAAAACCTAATCTCAAAATACGCCAACTCAACATGTACCTTTGGAGACACATGTAGAGCTCCTTTATAATCACCCAGTTATGTTGTGACGTTTGGTAGCACACAAAGTGTTCCTATAGTAAACGGGAGTTGCATAATCTCATAGTTGTAGGAACATGTATAAGTCATGAAGAAGAAAGCAATAGCAACATACTAAATGATCAAGTGCTAAGCTAACGGAATAGGTCAAGTCAATCACATCACTCTCCTAATGATGTGATCCTGTTAATCAAATGACAACTCATGTGCATGGTTAGGAAACATAACCATCTTTGATCAACGAGCTAGTCAAGTAGAGGCATACTAGTGACACTATGTTTGTATATGTATTCACACATGTATTATGTTTCCGGTTAATACAATTCTAGCATGAATAATAAACATTCATCATGATATAAGGAAATAAATAATAACTTTATTATTGCCTCCAGGGCATATTTCCTTCAGAAACTTTCTCTCTGATTTTTTTGTCTGCGTAACGGAATATATAGAGTTGGAGTTGAGGTCAGTGGAGCATCAGGGGGCCCACGATACAAGGGGCGTGCCCAGGGGGAGGGGCGCGCCCCCACCCTTGTGGACAGGGTGTGCCCCCCCTAGCCTTGATTCTTTCGCCAGTATTTTTTATATTTTCCAAAAGTTATCTCCATGGATTTTTAGGTCATTCCGAGAACTTTTGTTTTCTGCACAATAAACAACACCATGGCAGTTCTGCTGAAAATAGCGTTAGTTTGGGTTAGTTTCATTCAAATCATGCAAGTTAGAGTCCAAAACAAGGGCAAAAGTGTTTGGAAAAGTAGATACATTGGAGACGTATCAACTCCCCCAAGCTTAAACATTTGCTTGTCCTCAAGCAATTCAGTTGATAAACTGGAAGTGATAAAGAAAAACTTTTACAAACTCTGTTTGCTCTTGTTGTTGTAAATATGTAAAGCCATCATTCAAGTTTTCAGCAAAGATTATGAACTAACCATATTCACAATAACACTTAGGTCTCATATTTACTCATATCAATGGCATAATCAACCAGCGAGCAATAATAATAAAACTCGGATGACAACACTTACTCAAAACAATCATAATATGATATAACAAAGTGGTATCTCGCTAGCCCTTTCTGAGACCGCAAAACATAAATGCAGAGCACCTTTAAAGATCAATGACTGACTAAATGTTGTAATTCATGGTAAAAGAGACCCAGTCAGGTCATACCCAATATAAACTAATAGTAATGCATGCAAATGACAGTGTGCTCTCCAGCGGGTGCTTTTTAATAAGAAGGTGATGACTCAACATAAAAGTAAATATATAGGCCCTTCGTAGAGGGAAGCGGGGATTTGTAGAGGTGCCGGAGCTCGATTTTAAAATAGAGATGAATAACATTTTGAGCGGTATACTTTCACTGTCAACGCAACAACTATGAGATGGCGATATCTTCCATGCTACATACATTATAGGCGGTTCCCAAACAGAATGGTAAAAGTTTATACTCCCCCACCACCAACAAGCATCAATCCATGGCTTGCTCGAAACAACGAGTGCCTCCAACTAGCAACAACCCTGGGGGAGTTTTGTTTAATTATTTTGATTTGCTTTGATCTTTTTGCTCGTGGGATTGGGCATCCCGGTTACCAGCCATTTTCTCGTGAATGAGGAGCGGAGTCCACTCCTCTTGAGAATAACCACTACTAGGGAAAAGCCTATACACATAATCTTACCAGCAGTGCTCCTCAAAACACAACGCTACTGCTATTTAGCAGCAGCGTGTGAGAGCAAAACGCGCTGCTGAAAGGAAAATAGCAGGAGCGCGTGCGCACCAAACCGCGCTACTGCTCTAATTGCCATGACCTGGCCATCCAGCTAGTTATAGCACTAGCGCCCTATATTGAACCGCGCTACTACTATAGAAGTTAGCACCAGCGCGCTTCTAAGAAAATCGCTACTGCTAATATCAGCCCACAAGTTTAGTCCCACCTTGCTCCACGAATAGGGTGTTTACCACCTTAAATATGTTATTTCTGAAACTATCACAACCAGTTGGTCTTCACTGAACTCTATGTGTAGAATTTGTGGCCGCAATATGAGTCCTCTCCGGTACCTACCGGAGAGGACTCATATTGACAATTCATATTGTACACAAAAAGATCATTGATGGCCAATGTATTTTTGCATTGACTTATTTTTGCATACTTACACTTAGCAGTAGCGCTTTTAACTGCAAAGCGCTACTGCTAGTCCAACTTAGCAGTAGAGCGCAACACTGCACAATGCTACTGCTATTCAGATTAGCTGTAGCGCGTTTTGGCAAACGCGCTACAACTAACCCTACCTTATCCCCACGCGCGCGACCGAGCCTCTCTCTCACTCACACTCTCCCCCTCTCAGTCACTCTTGCCCACGCCGATAACCATTGTCGTGCGTCGCCGCCGCCGCCGCCTTCGTCCGTCCGCTGCCGAGGTACTCCCTCCTTCCGTCCCTCCTCCCTCCTCCTCGCACCGCGCCCTCCTCCCTCCGCCTGCGGCCGCCCCTCCTCCCTCCTCCGCCGACAGCCTAATGACCCACAAGTGTAGGAGATCAATCATAGTCCTTTCGATAAGTAAGAGTGTCGAACCCAACGAGGAGGAGAAAGAAATGATAAGCGGTTTTCGATAAGGTTTTCTCTGCAAGCACTGAAATAGTAGGTAATAGATAGTTTTGTGTTAAGATAAATGGTAAAGAGTAACAAGTAAATAAAGTAAATAAAGCACAGCAAGCTGGCCCAATCCTTTATGTAGCAAAGGATAAGCCTAAGCAATTTCTAATAATGAGAAAGGAGCTCCAGAGGACATATGGGAATTATCGTCAAGCTAGTTTTCATCACGTTCATATGATTCGCGTTCGGTACTTTAATAATTTGATATGTAAGTGGACCAGTACTTGGGTACTGCCCTTACTTGGACAAGCATCCCACTTATGATTAACCCCTATTGCAAGCATACGCAACTACAAAAGAAGTATTAAGGTAAACCTAACCACAACATTAAACATATGGATCCATATCAGCCCCTAACGAAGCAACGCATAAACTAGGGTTTAAGCTTCTGTCACTCTAGCAACCCATCATCTACTTATTACTTCCCCATGCCTTCCTCCAAGCCCAAATAATGGTGAAGTGTCATGTAGTCAACGTTCACATAACACCACTAGAGGAAAAGACAACATATACATCTCATTAAAATATTGAACGAATACCAAATTTACATGACTACTAATAGCAATACTTCACCCATGTCCTCAGGAACAAACGTAACTACTCACAAAGCATATTCATGTTCATAATCAGAGGAGTAATAATATGCATAAAGGATCTGAACATATGATCTTCCACCAAGTAAACCAATTAGCATCAACTACAAGGAGTAATCAACACTACTAGCAACCCACAGGTACCAATTTGTGGTTTTGATACAAGATTGGATACAAGAGATAAACTAGGGTTTTGAGAGGAGATGGTGCTGGTGAAGATGTTGATGGAGATTGACCCTCTCCCGATGAGAGGATCATTGGTGATGACGTTGGTGATGATTTCCCCCTCCCGGAGGGAAGTGTCCCCTACAGAACAGCTCCGCCAGAGCCATAGATTGGTTCCGCCAAGGTTCCGCCTCGTGGCGGCGGAGTTTCATCCCGTAAGCTTGCCCACAATTTTTTCCAGGGTAAAAGGGATGATATAGCAGAAGATGGACACCGGAGGCCCACCAGGGGGGCCAGGAGATAGGGGGGCGCGCCCTATGGGGGGGGGGGCGCCCCCTGTCTCCTCGACATGGTGTGGGCCCCATGGTGTATTTATTTTGCTCAAAAATTCTTATTAATTCCAAAAAGTTGTTTCGTGGAGTTTCAGGACCTTTGGAGCTATGCAGAATAGGTTTCCAATGTTTGCTCCTTTTCCAGCCAGAATTCCAGCTACCGGCATTCCCCTTCTTCATGGTAAACCTTGTAAAATAAGAGAGAATAGCAATAAGTATTGAGATATAATGTGTAATAACATCCCATAATGCAATAAATATTGATATAAAAGCATGATGCAAAATGGACGTATCAACTCCCCCAAGCTTAGACCTCGCTTGTCCTCAAGCGGAAGCCAAAATTGAAAAATATGTCCACATGTTTAGAGATAGAGGTGTCGATAAAAAGAAAATACGGACATGAGGGCATCACGATCATTCTTATAATAGCAACATATATAAATTTTATCATATGATTTCTTATGCTCAAGTAACAATCAATCCACAATGTCAAGTATGGTTCAAAAACTTCATTGGGAACTAACAAACTACAATCTCAGTCACTGAAGCAATTGCAATTTATCGTAACATCAGAAAGAGTCAACGATAGAGCTTTTCAGCAAGTTCACATACTCAACTATCTTGTAGCCTTCTATAATTGCTAACACTGACGCAATACTTGTGGTTATGGAGTTTCAGCCGCACACTGAGAAAGATAGGGGCTTATTGTGTTGCCTCCCAATGTATTCACCTTTAGGTGATGTCAACAATAATATCCCATGGTAACTTACATCCAATTGGATATATATATATATATATATATATAATGATCTTTCAAACACGAGGAGCTTGCCAAATGAAAAAAATGAAAAAGGGAAAGGTGGGATCACCTTGACTCAAGCATAAAGTAAAAACATAAAGTAAAAGATAGGCCCTTCACAGAGGGAAGCAGAGGTTGTCATGTGCATTTAGGGTTGGATGCATAAAATCTTAATGCAAAAGAATGTCACTTTATATTGCCCCTTGTATGTGGACATTTATTATGCAGTCTGTCGCTTTTATTACTTCCACAACAAGTTCATACAAAGCTTATTTTCTCTGCACTAATAAGTCATACATATTTAGATAGCAATTTTTATTGCTTGCAACATGACAACTTACTTGAAGGATCTTACTCAATCCATAGGTAGGTATGGTGGGCTCTCATGGCAAAACTGGGTTTTAAGGATATTTGGAAGCACAAGTAGTATCTCTACTTGGTGCAAGGAATTTGACTAGCATGAGGGAGTAAGGCAAGCTCAACATGTTTGGAAGGTCAATGACAATATACTTTAACTGGGATGTCGGAAAACATAAACTATTACATTGTCTTCCTTGTACAACGTCAACTCTTTTAGCATGTCATACCTATTGAGTGCTCCCAATTATAAAAAGATGTCCAAGATAATATATTTGTATGTGAACCCCTCTTTCCTTATCACTTCCTATTAATTGCAACGATGACTAAGGCTAAGTTTATCAACTCTCAACAATTTTTATGCCTCATACTTTCTATATGTGAAGTTATCACTATCCATAAGATCAACATGAACTCTTTATTCTTTCTACTTTCTCAAGATCATAGCAACATAGCAAAGCCCTTGACTCAACACTAATCTTTATTATAGATAGCTCGCGGATTCGAATACAAAAAGAGATCAGAAAGCAAAACTCAAACTACTTGATATCAAAACTTCAATCTACTAGATCAAGATACTACTAAAAGGATCGAACTAAATAAAGCGGTAAAGATAGGAGTGTGATGGTGATACGATACCGGGGCACCTCCCCCAAGCTTGGCAGTTGCCAAGGGGAGTGCCCATACCCATGTTTTTATGTCCTCGGAGGTGGTGAAGTAGGAGTTGTTGATGATCTAGGCTTGTCGTCCGTCTTCCAAGGCATAGGCTCTCCATCATAGAAGGATGATCGAGTCTCCGGGATCCTTAAATCTGCAGCCAAACTCATCCTCTTGAATCTATATTCATACTCATAGTTCTGGTTTTCCAGGTCATAGATCTGGGCTTGGAGGTGCTCGATTTTCTCTTGAAGCTTGAAGATGGTCTCCCCAATGACTTTGGCATCCAGCTTGTGGTTGTTGGTGAACTCCGTGATCATCATCTGGTTGGTGTTGAGTCCACGCTCCACCATACCTTGACACTTGAAAACTTGCTGCTCCACGGCTTCGAGCTTTGTCTCCATGCTCCCGGTACACCTTGGTCCCTCCACATCGCGGATGTGCAGCACCCCCTCACGCATCTCAATGGTTTGAGGGTGTTGCAGCACCTCCGCAAGATAGGGGTTGATAACCCTCTCGAAAAACTTGTCCTTGGGAGCACTTGGAGACAACATGATGCTCTTAGATCTGAAACAAAAATAGCCCGAAACGAAAACAAAGGATATTTGCGTGATACGGTGGTCAAAACCTTCGGAAGTATATATAATGAATTTTTACCGACCAAAATATGTAACGTGCAAGAAAACGGAGTCCGGGAGGCACACGAGGTGCCCACGAGACAGGGGGGCGCACCCTATAGGGGGGGGCGCCCTCCACTCTCCTGGGAGCCTTGTGTCCCTTTCGGACTACTTCTTTCTTCCTAAAATTCTTAAATATTCCAAAACTGATAAAAAATGCCATTGGAGTTGTTTTGGAGTCGGTTTACTTACCGTTCCACATACCTATATCTTTTTGGAGTCTGGAACGTTCTGGAAAGTGTCTCTTATGTATTCCTCAGGGGTTACAGTTTCAATAATATTAGTTTCAACATTGATGGGATTACCTGAATATAATGTTTAATTCTTTGACCGTTTACCACCCTTGGACTTGTGCCTTCGAAGTTGTTGATTTTTATGGCACCAGAACGATAGACCTCCTCGATAATGTAAGGACCTTCCCATTTTGAGAGGAGTTTTCTTGCAAAAAAACTTAAACAAGAGTTGAATAATAACACATAATCTCCTACGTTAAACTCATGCTTTTGTATCCTCTTATCATGCCAGTGGTTGACTTTTTCTTTGAATAGCTTGGCATTCTCATACGCTTGGGTTCTCCATTCATCAAGTGAGCTAATATGAAACAACCTCTTCTCACCATAAAGTTTGAAGTCATAGTTGAGCTCTTTAATAGCCCAATATGCCTTATGTTCAAGTTCAAGAGGTAAATGACATGCTTTTCCATAAACCATCTTATATGGAGACATACCCATAGGATTTTTGTATGCAGTTCTATAGTTCCATAATGCATCATCAAGTTTTTTGGACCAATTCTTTCTAAATCTATTCAAAGTCTTTTGCAAAATTAATTTGTGCTCTCTATTGCTCAACTCTACTTGACCACTAGACTGCGGATGATAAGGAGATGCGATTCTATGATTGACATCATACTTAGCAAGCATCTTACGGAAAGCACCATGAATAAAATGTGAACCACCATCAGTCATAAGAAATCTAGGGACTCCAAACCTCGGAAAAATACCTTGTTTGAGCATTTTAATAGAAGTGTTATGATCATCACTACTAGTTGGAATAGCTTCTACCCACTTAGTAACGTAATCAACAACAACTAAAATATGTGTATAACCATTAGAGGCAGGAAAAGGTCCCATATAATCAAAGCCCCAAACATCAAACGGTTCAATAACAAGAGAATAATTCATAGACATTTCTTGGCGTCTACTAGTGTTACCTACTCTTTGACATTCATCACAAGATAAGACAAACATACGAGCATCTTTGAAGAGAGTAGGCCAATAAAAACCAGATTGTAGTACCTTGTGTGCAGTTCTATCTCCAGCGTGGTGTCCTCCATAAGATACAGAGTGACACTTGCACAGGATCTATTCCTGTTCATGCTCAGGCACACACCGTCTAATAACACCATCTACTCCTTCTTTATAAAGGTGTGGATCATCCCAGAAGTAATGTCTTAAATCATAAAAGAACTTTTTCTTTTGCTGGTATGTCAAGCTAGGCGGTATAAATTTAGCAACAATGTATTTAGCATAATCAGCATACCAAGGAGCAGTACAAGAAGCAATTACTACCGCTAATTGTTCATCAGGAAAGCTATCATTAATAGGCAGTGGGTCATCAAGAAATTCTCTAACCTAGACAAGTTATCTGCAACGGGGTTCTCAGCTCCCTTTCTATCAATAATATGCAAGTCAAATTCTTGGAGCAAGAGAACCCATCTAATGAGTCTAGGCTTAGCATCTTTCTTTTCCATAAGATATTTAATAGCAGCATGATTAGTGTGAATAGTAACTCTAGAATCAACAATATAAGGTCTAAAGTTATCACATGCAAACACAACTGCTAAGAACTCTTTTTCAGTAGTAGCATAATTTCTTTGCGCAGTATCAAGAGTCTTACTAGCATACTGGATAACATTTAATTTCTTATCGACTCTTTGCCCTAGAACAACACCTACTGCAAAATTACTGGCATCACATATAATTTCAAAAGGTAAATTCCAATCAGGTGGCTGAACAATAGGTGCAGTGATCAAAGCTTTCTTAAGTGTTTCAAATTCTTCTACACAATCATCATCAAAGATAAAAGGAATATCTTTTTGCAATAAATTAGTCAGAGGCCTAGAGATTTTAGAAAAGTCCTTAATGAACCTTGTATAAAAACCGGCATGACCAAGGAAACTTCTTATACCTTTTATGACCTTGGGACATGGCATCTTTTCAATAGCATCAACTTTGGCTTTATCAACTTCAATACCTCTCTCGGAGATCTTGTGCCCCAAGACAATGCCTTCATTAACCATAAAGTGACACTTTTCCCAATTTAGGACGAGACTAGTGTCTTTGCATCTCTGCAAAGCTCGATCAAGGTTGCTCAAACAATCATCAAAAGAGGATCCATAGACTGAGAAATCATCCATGAATACCTCACAAATCTTTTCACAAAAATCAGAGAATATAGCCATCATGCATCTTTGAAAGGTAGAAGGTGCATTACATAAACCAAAAGTCATACGTCTATAAGCAAAAGTACCAAAAGGGCAAGTAAAAGTAGTTTTAGATTGATCCTTGGCTAATACAGGTATCTAAGAGAAACCAGAATAACCATCTAAAAAGCAGAAATGTGTGTGTTTGGATAGTCTTTCTAGCATTTGATCAATAAAAGGTAATGGGTAATGATCTTTCTTAGTAGCTTTATTTAACTTACAGAAATCAATTACCATTCTATAACCTGTAATAATTCTTTGCGGGATCAATTGATCTTTATCATTAGGAACAACGGTAATACCTCCCTTTTTAGGAACACAATGGATAGGGCTTACCCATTCACTATCAGCAACGGGATAAATAAGACCTGCCTCAAGGAGCTTTAGTATCTCCTTTCTTACCACTTCCATCATCTTGGGATTTAATCGTCTTTGAGGATCTCTAACTGGTTTGGCATCATCCTCCAATGTAATTTTGTGTTGACATAACGTGGGACTAACGCCCTTAAGATCATCCAGAGTATATCCAATAGCTGCTCGGTGCTTCTTCAGAGTTTTCAATAACCTTTCTTCTTCTTTCTCTGAAAGGTTAGCACTAATAATAACAGGATATATTTCTTTTTCATCAAGATAAGCATACTTAAGATTATCAGGTAATGGTTTGAGTTCAAACACGGGATCACCCTTGGGTGGAGGGGGATCCCCAAGAATTTCAACGGGAAGGTTATGTTTCAGCATAGGTTCCTGTTTAAGGAACACTTCATCTATTTCCTCTCTTTCCTTCATAAACATATCGTTTTCATGGTCTAGCAAATATTGTTCTAACGGATCAGTTGGAGGAACAGCAATGGAAACAAGACAAATAATTTCATACTTACTAGGTGGTTCCCTATCACGAGGTTGTCTACTAAACTTAGCGAAATTAAACTCATGAGACATACCATCTATGCCAACAGTGACAATATTCTTTTCACAATTAATCTTAGCACTAGCTGTATTCAAGAAGGGTCTACCAAAAATAATGGGACAAAAATCATCTTGTGGGGAACCAAGAACAAGGAAATCAGTATGGTATTTAACCTTCCCACACAAAACTTCAACATCTCTAACAATCCCAAAGGGTTTAATAGTATCCCTATTAGCAAGCTTAATAGTAACATCAATGTCTTCTAATTCAATGGGTGCAATGTCATGCATAATTTCTTGATATAAAGAATAATGTATTGCACTAGCACTAGCACCCATATCACATAAGCCGTGATAACAATGATCTCCTATTTTAACAGAAATAACAGGCATGCCTATGACAGGTCTACGTGTCTTAGTATCTGGCCTAGCAATATTAGCAGACTCACCATAGAAAGAAATAACATGCCCATCTAAATCCTCATCCAAGAGATCTTTAACCATAGCAATACTAGGTTCAACATTAATTTGCTCAGGAGGTGTATAAGTCCTAGTATTACTCTTCCGAACAATAGTCGAAGCTTTAGCATGATCCTTTATCCTAACAGGAAAAGGAGGTTTTTCAACATAAGCAGTAGGAACAACAGGATCACTATAGGTAATAGTCTTTTCTTCGACTGTAATAGGTGCAACTACTTTCACTTCAACAGGAGGATTATATTTACACCACTTCTCTTTAGGGAGATCAACGTGAGTAGCAAAAGATTCACAGAAAGTAGCTACTATCTCAGAGTCAAGTCCATACTTAGCGCTAAATCCATGAAAAGCATCGATATCCATAAAATATTTAACACAATCGAACTTAGGTGTCATACCTGACTCCTTACCATCGTCGAAACCCCAATCTTCAGAGTTGCGTTTAATTCTTTCCAATAAGTCCCATTTGAAATCAATAGACTTCAGCATATAAGAACCAGCACAGGAAGCATCGAGCAGGTTGCGATTATCAAGAGAAAGCCGAGCATAAAAATTTTGAATAATCATTTCCCGAGAGAGCTCATGATTGGGGCATGAATATAACATTTACTTAAGCCTCCCCCATGCTTGAGCGATGATTTCTCCTTCGTGAGGCTAGAAATTATATATGTAATTACAATCACGATGAACAAGATGCATAGGATAGAACTTCTAGTGAAATTCCAACTTCAATCGCTTATAATTCCAAGATCTCGTATCATCACATAGCCTATACCATGTCAATGCATATCCCTTCAAAGATAAAGGGAAGACCTTCCTTTTAACAACATCATCAGGAATACCTGCGAGCTTAAATAATCCACAAACTTTATCCACAAAGATAAGGTGCAAATCGGGATGCAATGTTCCATCTCCTGCAAATGGATTAGCTAGCAGTTTCTCTATCATACCCGAAGGAATCTCAAAGTAAATATTTTCATAAAGTTCAGTAGGTTGAGGAGAAACTCTTTGCTCTTCTGGTTGGGGTGAAGATACCCCAAACAAGCCCCTCAAAGGATTAGTTTCCATAGTGACAAGGAACAGAAAATTTCAGCACACTATATAAATGTTTCCTTACCAAGTTCCACTCACCAAAAGCGCTACACTCCCCGGCAACGGTGCCAGAAAAGAGTCTTGATGACCCAAAAGTGTAGGGGATCAATCATAGTCCTTTCGATAAGTAAGAGTGTCAAACCCAACGAGGAGCAGAAGGAAATGATAAGCGGTTTTTTTGTAAGGTTTTCTCTACAAGCACTGAAATAGTAGGTAATAGATAGTTTTGTGATAAGATAAATGGTAATGAGTAACAAGTAAATAAAGTAAATAAAGTGCAGCAAGGTGCCCCAATCCTTTATCTAGCAAAGGATAAGATTGAACAATTTATAATAATGAGAAAGGAGCTCCCGAGGACATATGGGAATTATCGTCAAGCTAGTTTTCATCACGTTCATATGATTCGCGTTCGGTACTTTGATAATTTGATATGTGGGTGGACCGGTACTTGGGTAATGCCGTTACTTGGACAAGCATCCCACTTATGATTAACCCCTATTGCAAGCGTCTGCAACTACAAAAGAAGTATTAAGGTAAACCTAACCACAACATTAAACATATGGATCCATATCAGCCCCTAACGAAGCAACGCATAAACTAGGGTTTAAGCTTCTGTCACTCTAGCAACCCATCATCTACTTATTACTTCCTCATGCCTTCCTCTAGGCCCAAATAATGGTGAAGTGTCATGTAGTCGACATTCACATAACACTACTAGAGGAAAAGACAACACACATCTCAGCAAAATATCGAACGAATGCCAAATTCACATGACTAGTAATAGCAAGACTTCACCCATGTCCTCAGGAACAAACGTAACTACTCACAAAGCATATTCATGTTCATAATCAGAGGAGTAATAATATGCATAAAGGATCTGAACATATGATCTTCCACCAAGTAAACCAATTAGCATCAACTACAAGGAATAATCAACACTACTAGCAACCCACATGTACCAATTTTTGGTTTTGATACAAGATTGGATACACGAGATAAACTAGGGTTTTGAGAGGAGATGGTGCTGGTGAAGATGTTGATGGAGATTGACCCTCTTCCGATGAGAGGATCATTGGTGATGACGTTGGTGATGATTTCCCCCTCCCGGAGGGAAGTGTCCCCGGCAGAACAGCTCCACCAGAGCCCTAGATTGGTTCCGCCAAGGTTCCGCCTTGTGGCAGCGGAGTTTCGTCCCGTAAGCTTGCCCACAATTTTTTCCAGGGTAAAAGTGATGATATAGCAGAAGATGGACACCGGAGGCCCACCAGGGGGCCCAGGAGATAGGTGGGCGCGCCCTATAGGGGGGGGGCGCCCCCTGTCTCCTGGACAGGGTGTGGGACCCCTGGTGTATTTCTTTCGCTCAAAAACTCTTATTAATTCCAAAAAGTTGTTTCGTGGAGTTTCAGGACTTTTGGAGCTGTGCAGAATAGGTTTCCAACATTTGCTCCTTTTCCAGCCAGAATTCCAGCTGCCGGCAATCCCCCTCTTCGTGGTAAACCTTGTAAAATAAGAGAGAATAGCCATACGTATTGAGATATAATGTGTAATAACAGCCCATAATGCAATAAATATTGATATAAAAGCATGATGCAAAATGGACGTATCATAGCCCTCCTCCCACCGCCCTCGACCTCATCGCCGCCACCCGAGCCCATCGAGCACCGCCGCCTCCCGATCCCGATCCCGCCCTCGCCGCCCCTACCTCTCCGTCGCCCCCACCCCCTTTCTCTCTGCTTAGTTAGTACTAGATGTTGTTTAGTAGTAGTAGATGTTAATTTAGGGTTCATAGATAATGATTTTAGTAGTAGTGATGGTACTAGTTAACTAGAGCAGTATGATTAATAGTAGTTGTAGTTGAACTACTTTAGTTGTAGTTGAACTAGTCTAGTAAGTAAATTAATAAACTAGTTGAACTAGTTGAATTAATAGAACTAATGTATTTTTAGTAAGATAATTAATATAACTAGTTGAACTACTTTATTTTTAGAAATAACTAGTATTTTTCTATTTATAATAAGTTTATATTTAGTAAGAACTAGTTGTATTAATAAAACTAGTTGAACATGTCATATTTGTTGTTATTTTTTTAGTTTAAGCAATTATTCAGGATGTATTAGTGATAACTTATACGGTTTTTGCTTTGCAGAAATCAAGGAGCCCCTCCATCATCCCCGCCATCGTCCCCGTCACTGACCCCCTCCGACATCGAGGTGAGACCAGCCAAATATCCATGTATATCTTGTGTTGCTCAAATAGGATATGTGGTTGCCCAAGTGGCCGTTCATGTTCAGTTTACACCTCCGAGTGGCCTATGTTTTGCCGGAGTGTTGATTAATTTCCGTTCCGGCAAATTTCAGGCGCTCGATATGTCCTTTTTTAGCAAAGGTCATGCTGGATTTTTCCGTGAATTCTGGCATGACTTGTGCTAGAATATGTAGGAAATATCGAGTGTCCTGGATTTTCTCGAAAAATAATGATCTAATTTAGGTTTTTTAGTACATATATTTAATTGTACAAGTTTAATCTTTGAATTATGAACGTAGGAAATGTCGTACTTGGACGACGACAGTCTACCGGGGGAGTGCAGCTGGTGCCACGACGATCGAGGTATGTGCGACAGGTTCGTTGAGCTGGACGAAGAACGGCGCTTCAGCATTAAGCTCGTGGAGACCTTTGATGTTGAAACGGTACACAACAACGACAAGTGTTTTTTTCATAATTGAGCATGACTTAAACTATTCCAACGTCTAATTTTCATCTTTTACAATTCGACTAGCTTATCCCATGCCATGCAAGACACTATGTCTTGGAGAGGATGGGTTTTGAAGACCATGAAAATTTTGAAACAAAGAAAATACACCTAAGGACCCATCATGATATGGATTTTGAAGTAAATCTATGCAATGCTCAGAGCGTAACCCATTTTGGTTGCCAAAATTGGGAATCACTTTGCAAAATGTATGGTTTTTATGAGGGTATGATTGTCACCATGGATCTTGGTGATCCTGACATCGAGAAAGACAATATGGACATTTGGGTCCTTGTTGATACGCTTCTGATTGTACCGCTATGTGAGTTTCTCAAACATAGTTATTAACTAATTTATATTGTTTATTTCAAAATAGTTGACAGCTTATTTCCATTGACAGCTTATTTTGATTCTTCAAAGACTGTGCGGAAGATGGTAGACAAAACCCACTACACCGATGGCTCCGAATTAACTTATAAGGAGAAAAATCATCTGATCCCATTTTGTACTCTTCTTGAGGATTACAATAACTATTATCAAACTCCTCCAAATTATGGTGAATACGTGCCACTAGTGCACGTGTTGAACCACGATAACTTCTCTGGAGATACCCTGGTAAGATTTTTTACTATTACGACATCCGTGCATCTTTTGCATACTTCTAAAACTAGTACATCATTGCTAAGTACGAAGTTATTACTGTGTTTTTCAACAGAAACTCCCGATGGATTGTGTGCCTCATCTGATGTATTTGAATGGTCACCTTACAGTTCTGAACATACTGCCAGGTAAATCCAGGGAGCTCACATGTGCATATCAGATTTCTAAAACCGGTGAACACATGCTCATCAAAGAATGGAAAAAATGTTTGGACATTTGCAAGGAGGTTCTTGGAAGTAACATTCAGCGAAAGGCAAGAATTGGAGACAGGATAATCTCCATTCTCCATAATGGAGAGTCAGGGGCTATCTTGTTTTTTGCTATTTTACCTTAGAAAATGTAGTAGGTCTTAATCGAATGTAGTAGGTCCTATGAGGTACAATATGTTTATTATGTGGTAATGTGTTAGAGTTGATAATGAGGAGTACTTGTGATTACGACTAGTGACCAATTTGCTATGTGATGTCATTGATGAAAATGATGATCTTGAGGAGGTGTTATATGACAATGATGTATTATGATGATAAGTTATTAGTGATATGATGATGATGATGATATTATTATATCATTGGGTGAAAGAACCGTGGATTAGTTTCAAGTGGATGGACATCCACTTGAAACTAGTCCATGGTTCTTTCACCCCGTGATGTAATAACTCATTATGATGTAAAAACGATCTCTAAATTTCTGTTGTATGAAAACTTGTGTAAAGGTGTATGAATACAACATGAAATAAAAAAGAAATAAAATACTAAATAATAGTAGTAGCGTGGGCAAGGAGAAGCGCTACTACTAATTACCAGTAGCGCTCCTCTGGAGAAGCGCTACTACTAAGTCAATTTAGCAGTAGCGTGGGTCTAGGCACGCTACTGCTAAGCTTTAGCTGTAGTGTCGTATCAGTAGCGCTCCTGCCCGCGCTCCTGATAGGCCTAAAACCGCGCTGCTGCTAGGCTTTTCCCTAGTAGTGAACCCACCTAGCATGGAAGATACAGGCAGCCCTAGTTGAAACATGAGCTGCTCGAGCATACAAAACAGAATTTCATTTGAAGGTTTGGAGTTTGGCACATACAAATTGACTTGGAACGGCAGGTAGATACCGCATATAGGAAGGTATGGTGAACTCATATGATAACTTTGGGGTTTATGGAATTTGGATGCACAAGCAGTATGCCTGCTTAGTACAGATGAATGCTAGCAAAAGACTAGGAAGCGACCAACTGAGAGAGCGACAACAGTCATGAACATGCATTACAATTAATTTACACCAAGTGCAAGCATGAGTAGGATATAATCCACCATGAACATAAATATCGTGAAGGCTATGTTGATTTGTTTCAACTACATGCGTGAACATGTGCCAAGTCGAGTCACTCAATTCATTCAAAGGAGGATACCATCCCATCATACCACATCACAATAATTTTAATAGCATGTTGGCACGCAAGGTAAACCATTATAATCTCCTAGCTAATTAAGCATGGCACAAGCAACTATAATCTCTAAATGTCATTGCAAATATGTTTACTTCATAATAGGCTGAATCAGGAACGATGAACTCATCATATTTACAAAAACAAAAGAGGTCGAGCTCATACCAGCTTCTCTCATCTCAATCACTCCATCATATATCGTCATTATTGCCTTTCACTTGCACGACCGAACGGTGTGTATAATAGTAATAGTGCACATGCATTGGACTAAGCTAGAATCTGCAAGCATTCAATTCAAGAGAGAAGACAAAGTAATATGGGCTCTAAGTTAAATCAACAATCATGCATATGAGAGCCACTAAACATTTTTATTATGGTCTTCTACTCTTGACCCCCAAAGGAAAGAAAAGAAAAATAAAACTATTTACATGGGAAAGCTCCCAACAAGTAAAAAGTAGAACGAGAAATCTTTTTGTGTTTTGATTTTAATTACTACTACATGCACGGAAATTAAACTAACTAATTTTTTTGGGTTTTCTTAAGGTTTATCAAACACACAAGAAGAAAGCTAGAAAAAGAAATTAAACTAGCGTGGATAATACAATGAAAGAGTATGGGCACCAACAACTAGAATAAGTGTGTGAACATGAATGTAAGGTCGGTGAGAAATACGTACTCCCCCAAGCTTAGGATTTTGGCCTAAGTTGGTCTAATGCCAGGGATAGCCTGGCTGATATCCGAAGTTATAGCCGAGGTCGTACTGAGATGCAGCAGCCAATGCCTCCTGAGCTGCGGCATGTTGACGAGCTGCCTCCACTCTCCCCTTGTGTTTGGCTGCCTCGTCTCTGGTTACAACATATCTTCGTTTTGCCTGGTAATCAAAAAGAGAAGGAGCAGGGAGAGTAACATGGACAGCGCGACGTCTGTCAAAGATTAGTCGATACTGGAGGAATTGTTCATTCCTCACAAGAAAACGGTGTCTGACCATAGCGTTAAAATCTAAATAAGCGGGAGGCAACACCATATCACCCTCTCGTGGGGCTATACCAAGATAATTAGCAACACTGGTCGCATAAATTCCTCCAAATAAATCTCCAGATATACCATTATTATGCAACCTACGTGCAACTATTGCCCCCCAGGTTGTAATCTTTATTACCTAATACAACACTCTTGAAGACACAAAGATCAGGGACACACATGTGACATGCTTCATCTTTACCGTTAATGCATCTACCAATGAAGAGAGCAAAATAATGTATAGCAGGAAAATGAATGCTCCCTATGGTAGCTTGTGCTATATTCCTAGATTCTCCCACAGTGATACTAGCTAGAAAATCTTTATATTCAGATTTGTGGGGTTCATGAACATTGCCCCACTGCGGGAGTTTGCAAGCAGTAGTAAAATCTTCTAGGTCCATGGTATAAGATTCATCATAAATATCAAACATGACAATCTGAGAATTACGCGAAGATGAAAATTTAAACCTTCTCACGAATGAATCAGTTAATTGGTAGTACTGAGGATACTTATCTTGTATGAAGTCCTCAGGATTGGCATTACGCACATACGCGTCAAATTCATCCTTGATGCCTGCATTAACCATAAATTCATCTGATGGCCACTCACAAGCCCGCACTTCAGCTTCCCTTGGTGGTTCATCGTCTTGCTCGTGCATAGCACGCCTAGGTCCTCTCTTTGTTGAGGAACCACCTTGGTACATTCTCCTATACATATTTCTTTCTCTGAAAAATTTCTGAAACTTTTAGTAACTTCAAAATAAAAGTGAATCAAACTAAACAAGATTGGTAGCAACTACTCCCACAAGTTCCTAGAGCCTATATCATGCATTAGAATTACTTGGGACCTCATAAATTTGACATGAAAGCTCAAGAACAGGGTCTCCTATGCAGCAAAAATTTGCAATGAATAAAGCACTAGAACAAAAACTAATTGGACCAATGGAGGAGTCACATACCAAGCAACAATCTCCCAAAGCAGTTCTCTGAATGGAGCTTTGAGCAAGGAGATCGAAAATCGCAGCAAAATGAGCTAGAACTCGTGCTTGAGCTGGATGGGGAATTTTTTGGGAGGAAGATGGAGTGTGTGGGTGCAGGAATAAGTGGAGGGGGCCCACCGCGGGCCCACGAGATAGGGGGGCACGCCCTCTACCCTCGTGGCCAGGTGCTTGCCCCCCCTGCGGTGTTTTCAGTGCCTAAAATCCTCAAATATTCCATAACAAATCATACTAAATTTGCAGGGCATTTGGAGCATTTTTATTTTCGGGATTTTTTTTATTGCACGGATAATTCAGAAAACAGACAGATAATACTATTTTCACTTTATTTATTCTAAATAATAGAAAGTAAAAAGAGGGTACAGAAGGTTGTGCCTTCTAGTTTCATCCATCTCGTGATCATCAAAATGAATCCACTAACAAGGTTGATCGTGTCTTGTTAACAAACTCATTCCGAATAACACGGAACCGGAGAAATTTCAAATAACACTAGCTTACCTCAACGGGGATATGCACATCGCCAACAATAAGAATATCATATTTTTTATTGACAGTAGGAAGAGAAAATTCAGAACCTCCAATAATGATAGTTGGAGCTTTTCCAATAGAATTGATGCTATGAACTTGAAGTTGTTTCCTCGGAAAGTGTACCGTATGCTCATTTCCATTAACATAAAAAGTGACATTGCCTTTGTTGCAATCAATAACAGCTCCTGCAGTATTCAAAAAGGGTCTACCAAGGATAATCGACATACTATCGTCCTCGGGAATATCAAGAATAACAAAGTCCGTTAAGATAGTGACATTTGCAACCACAACAGGCACATCCTCACAAATACCGACAGGTATAGCAGTTGATTTATCAGCCATTTGCAAAGATATTTCAGTTGGTGTGAACTTATTCAATTCAAGTCTACGATATAAAGAGAGAGGCATAACACTAACACCGGCTCCAAGATCACATAAGGCAGTTTTAACATAGTTTCTTTTAATGGAGCATGGTATAGTTGGTACCCCTGGATCTCCCAGTTTCTTTGGCATTCCACCTTTAAAAGTCTAATTAGCAAGCATGGTGGAAATTTCAGCTTCCGGTATCTTTCTTTTATTTGTAATGATATCCTTCATATACTTAGCATAAGGATTTAATTTAAGCATATCAGTTAAGCGCATACGTAAGAAGATAGGTCTAATCATTTCAGTAAAGCGCTCAAAATCCTCATCATCCTTTGTCTTGGATGGTTTAGGATGAAAGGGCATGGGTTTCTGAACCCATGGTTCTCTTTCTCTACCATGCTTCCTAGCAACAAAGTCTATTTTATCATAACGTTGATTCTTTGATTGTGGGTTATCAAGATCAACAACAGGTTCAATATCTACTTCATTATTATTGCTAGGTTGAGCATCAACATGAACATTATCACTAGGTTCATGTTCATCACCTGATTGTGTTTCAGCATCAGAGATAGAAATATCATTGGGATTCTCAGGTGTGTCTATAACAGGTTCACTAGAAGCATGCAAAGTCCTATCATTTTTCTTTTTCTTGTTTTTAGAAGAACATGGTGACTCTAGATTATTTCTCTGAGAATCTTTCTTGATTCTCTTAGGGTGGCCTTTAGGATGCAAAGGTTCCTGAGTCATTCTACCAGTTCTAGTAGCCACTCTAACAGCAAAATCATGTTTTTTATTTAATTCATCGATCAAATCACTTTGAGGTTTAAGTACATGCTCTGCTTAAGAGGTAACCATAGAACCATATTTGCTAATGAGTTTAAGTTCACCTTTAACTCTCGCCATATAATCACTCAAGCGTCCTATCTCGAAAGCATTATTCTTTAATTCTCTACTAACATAAGCATGAAAACTTTCTTGTCTAGCCATAAAGTCATCAAATTCATCTAAGCATTGGCTATGAAATTTAGTAGACGGGATTTCAACTTTATCATATCTATAGAGAGAGTTTACCTTTCCTACCTGTGTCAGGTTATCAAGACAACGTGTTTCTTCAATAGGTAGATTAAGACCATGTATTTCTTCAATAGGAGGTAAATTCTTAACATCTTCAGCTTTAATACCTTTTTCTTTCATTGATTTCTTTGCCTCTTGCATATCTTCAGGACTGAGAAATAGAACACCCCTCTTCTTAGGAGTAGGTTTAGGAATAGGCTCAGGAGTTGGCTCAATTGGCTCGGGAATTGCCTCTGGAATTGGCACAGGAAGAGTCCAATTATTTTCATTAGTCAACATATTATTCAATAACAATTCAGCTTGGTCGACTGTTCTTTCCCTGAAAACACAACCAGCACAACTATCCAAGTGGTCCTTGGAAGCATCGGTTAGTCCATTATAAAAGATATCAAGAATTTCATTTTTCTTAAGAGGGTGATCAGGCAAAGCATTAAGTAATCAGAGAAGCCTCCCCCAAGATTGTGGGAGACTCTCTTCTTCGATTTGCACAAAATTATATATTTCCCGCAAGGCAGCTTGTTTCTTACGAGCAGGGAAATATTTAGCAGAGAAGTAATAAATCATATCCCCGGGACTACACACACAACCAGGATCAAGAGAATTAAACCAAGTTTTAGCATCACCCTTTAATTAGAATGGAAATATCTTAACGATATAGTAATAGCGTGACTTCTCATCATTAGTAAATAAGGTGGCTATATCATTCAACTTGGTAAGATGTGCCACAACAGTTTCAGATTCGTAGCCATGAAAAGGATCAGATTCAACCAAAGTAATTATCTCAAGATCAACAGAGAATTCATAATCCTTATCAGTAACACAGATAGGTGAAGTAGCAAAAGCGGGGTCATGTTTCATTCTAGCATTAAGGGATTGCTGCTTCCATTTAGCTAATAACTTCTTAAGATCATATCTATCATTGCAAGCAAAAATAGCTCTAGCAGATTCTTCATCCATAACATAACCCTCAGGAACAACAGGCAATTCATAATTAGGGGGAGAACCTTCATCATCACTATCATCAATAATTTTGTTCTCAATAATTTCATTCTCCCTAACCCTAGCAAGTTGTTCTTCAAGATATTCACCTAATGGCACAGTAGTATCAAGCACAGAATTAGTTTCATCATAAGTATCATGCGTAGCAGAAGTTGCATCATCAATAACGTGCGACATATCAGAATTCATAGCAGTAGAAGGTTTAGGTGTCGCAAGCTTACTCAAAACAGAAGGAGATAACTTAGTATCTGCAGTTGAGTTGTCAATTCAGACACACCTGGATAACTTAGTATCTGCAGCAAGGTATTTAGTAGCAAAGTAGTATGATAGTAATGGTAATAGTGGCAAATGTAAAGATAGCAGTTTTGTAGTAATTGTAACAGTAGCAACGAAAAAGTAAATAGCAAAGCACAATATATGAAAAGCTCGTAGGCATTGGATCAATGATGGATAATTATGTCGGATGCGATTCCTCATGTAATAGCTATAACATAGGGTGACACAGAACTAGCTCCAATTCATCAATGTAATGTAGGTATGTATTCCGAATATAGTCATACGTGCTTATGGAAAAGAACTTGCATGACATCTTTTGTCCTACCCTCCCGTGGCAGCGGGGTCTTAGTGGAAACTAAGGGATATTAAGGCCTCCATTTAATAGAGTACCGAACCAAAGCATTAACACATAGTGAATACATGAACTCCTCAAACTATGGTCATCACCGAGAAGTAACCCGATTATTGTCACTTCGGGGTTGTCAGATCATAAAACATAATAGGTGACTATAGACTTGCAAGATAGGATCAAGAACTCACATATATTCATGAAAACATAATAGGTTCATATCTGAAATCATGGCACTCAGGCCCTAGTGACAAGCATTAAGCATAGCAAAGCCATAGCAACATCAATCTCAGAACATAGTGGATACTAGGGATCAAACCCTAACAAAACTAACTTGATTACATGGTAAATCTCATCCAACCCATCACCATCCAACAAGCCTACGATGGAATTACTCACGCACGGTGGTGAGTGAGGGAGTTTCGTACTAGGGGGTGTCCGGATAGCCGAACTATCATCATCGGCCGGACTCCAAGACTATGAAGATAGAAGATTGAAGACTTCGTCCTGTGTCCGGATGGGACTTTCCTTGGCGTGGAAGGCAAGGTTGGCGATACGGATATGTAGATCCCCTACCATTGTAACCGACTCTGTGTAACCCTAGCCCTCTCCGATGTCTATATAAACCGGATGGCTTTAGTCCGTAGGACGAACAACAATCATACCATAGGCTAGATTCTAGGGTTTAGCCTCCTTGATCTCGTGGTAGATCTACTCTTGTAATACCCACATCATCAATATCAATCAAGAAGGACGTAGGGTTTTACCTCCATCAAGAGGGCCCGGACCTGGGTAAAACATCGTGTCCCTTGTCTCCTGTTACCATCCGCCTAGACGCACAGTTCGGGACCCCCTACCCGAGATCCACCGGTTTTGACACCGACATTGGTGCTTTCATTGAGAGTTCCTCTGCGTCGTTGCCGATAGGCTCGATGGCTTCTTCGATCGTCATCAATGACGCAGTCCAGGGTGAGACCTTCCTCCCCGGATAGATCTTTGTATTCGGCGGCTTTGCACTGCGGGCCAATTCGCTTGGCCATCTAGAGCAGATCGAAAGCTACGCCCCTGGCCGTCGGGTCAGATTTGGAAGTTTGAACTTCAGGGCCGACATCCGTGGGGACTTGATCCTCGATGGATTCGAGCCACAACCGATCGTGTCGCACTGTCACGACGGGCATGATTTAGCTCTGCTGCCGGACAGTATCCTGGAGGCCGCACTCGAGCCCGCTCCGATCTTCAATTCGGAGCCAGCTGCGCAGATCAAGGACGGATGGCTAGACATCGCCTCGGGGGCTGCAACCTCTACGGTGATAGAGCCGAACACTGACCTTGTCCCTCATAAAGCTCGTGACTCCGAGGTGCCAGACTCCTTGCCGGACTCCGAACCTCCAGCGTCCCCTCCGATCGAATCCGATTGGGCGCCGATCATATAGATCACCGCGGCGGACATCTTTCAACACTCACCTTTTGGCGACATCTTGAGTTCGTTGAAGTATCTCTCATTATCAAGAGAGCCCTGGATGGACTGCGGCCAAGATGGTTGGGATGCGGACGACGAAGAAATTCAAGTCCCACCCACCACCCACTTGGTAGCCACTATCGATGATCTAACCGACATGCTAGACTACGACTCCGAAGACATCGACGGTATGGACGACGATGCCGGAGACGACCAAGAACCAGCGCCTACCGGGCACTGGAAAGCCACCTCATCATATGACATATACATGGTGGATATCCCAAAGGATGGGAATGGCGAAGGTGCAGCGGAGGATGACCCCTCCAAGAAACATCCCAAGCGTCGGCGTCAGCGGCGCCGCTCCAAATCCCGCCAGAGCAAAAACGAAGATTCCGGCACCGGAGATAATAATACACCAAACAGTGCCGAAGACAACCCACTCCAGCAAGATCCAGTGCAGGAGGACGGAGACGCCAGCCCTCATGAGAGAGCGGCAGAAGAAGAGGAAGAGGACTACATGCCTCCCTCCGGAGACGAGGCAAGCCTCGACGACGACGAATTCGTCGTGCGTGAGGATCCCATCGAACAAGAGCGTTTTAAACGCAGGCTTATGGCCACGGCGAATAGCCTCAAGAAAAAGCAGCAACAGCTTAGAGCTGATCAAGATCTGCTAGCCAACAGATGGACTGAAGTCCTCGCGGCCGAAGAGCATGAGCTCGAACGCCCCTCCAAAAGTTACCCTAAACGCAAGTTGCTCCCCCGATTGGAGGAGGAAGCATATGAACCCACATCACCAGGAGACAATACGGCTGACCGACCACCCCGTGGTCGCGACAGAGAGGCTTCTAAGCCCTTCACTAGACCCGTACCCCGGCATCGCTCGAAAAGCACAAGGCCACAGGGGAACGCTCTAGACTTGCGAGATATATTGGAGGATAGGGCAAGACAATCAAGATCGATCTATGGATCACGTGGGCGCCCCATGATACGTGACGACAACCGTCGCTCCGGACACAGTATGTCCGACCGGGCCGAACAAAACAAACAAAGCTCTTTTGAGCTCCGTCGCGATATCACCCAGTACAGAGGCGCCGCACACTCACTATGCTTCACAGATGAAGTAATGGATCATCAAATCCCCGAAGGGTTTAAACCTGTGAATATTGAATCTTACGATGGCACAACAGACCCCGCGGTTTGGATCGAAGACTATCTCCTTCTCATCCACATGCCCCGCGGTGACGATCTTCACGCCATCAAATATGTCCCCCTCAAGCTTAAAGGACCAGCCCGGCATTGGCTTAACAGCTTGCCAGCAGAGTCAATTGGGAGTTGGGAAGACCTGGAAGCCGCATTTCTCGATAACTTCCAAGGCACGTATGTGCGACCACCAAACGCTGATGACCTAAGCCACATAATTCAGCAGCCAGACGAATCAGCCAGACAATTCTGGACACGGTTCTTAACCAAGAAAAACCAAATCGTCGACTGTCCGGATGCAGAGGCCCTTGCAACCTTCAAGCATAATATCCGCGACAAGTGGCTTGCCCGGCACCTGGGACAGGAAAAGCCGAAATCCATGGCAGCCCTCACATCACTCATGACCCACTTCTGCGCGGGTGAGGACAGCTAGCTAGCACGCAGCAACAACCTCAGCAAAAATTCTGGTAGTCCGGATATCAAGGACCGTAATGGCAGGCCGCGTCGTAACAAAAACAAACGCCGCATTAACAGCGACAACAGTGAAGATACGGCAGTCAATGCCGGATTCAGAGGCTCTAAACCCGGTCAGCGGAAAAAGCCATTCAAAAGAACTACTCCGGGTCCGTCCAATTTGGACCGGATACTCGACCGCTTGTGCCAGATACATGGCACCCCTGAAAAGCCAGCTAACCACACCAACAGGGACTGTTGGGTATTCAAGCAGGCAGGCAAGTTAATTGCCGAAAACAATGACAAGGGGCTGCATAGCGATGACGAGGAAGAGACCCGACCGCCAAACAGTAGAGGACAGAAGGGTTTCCCCCCACAGGTGCGGACGGTGAACATGATATATGCAACACACATACCCAAAAGGGAGCGGAAGCGTACACTCAGGGATGTATACGTGATGGAGCCAGTTGCCCCGAAGTTCAATCCATGGTCCTCCTGTCTGATCACTTTTGACCGGAGGGACCACCCCACCAGCATCCGCCATGGCGGATTCGCCGCATTGGTTCTAGACCCAATCGTCGATGGATTTCACCTCACCAGAGTCCTGATGGACGGCGGCAGCAGCCTGAACCCGCTTTATCAGGACACAGTGTGCAAAATGGGCATAGACCCCTCAAGGATTAAACCTACCAAGACAACCTTTAAAGCGTCATACCAGGTGTAGAAGCCAATTGTACAGGCTCAGTTACACTGGAAGTGGTCTTCGGATCCCCGGATAACTTCCGGAGCGAGGAGTTAATCTTTGACATAGTTCCGTTCCGCAGCGGCTATCATGCCCTGCTCGGACGTACTGCGTTCGCAAAGTTCAGCGCGGTGCCGCACTACGCATACCTCAAGCTCAAGATGCCAGGCCCTTGAGGAGTCATCACGGTCAACGGAAACACTGAACGTTCTCTCCGTACGGAGGAACATACAGCGGCTCTCGCGGCAGAAGTACAATGCAGCCTCTTAAGGCAATTCTCGAGTCCGGCCGTTAAGCGGCCGGACATAGCTAAGCGCGCCTGGAGTAACCTACAACAAGACCACCTGGCACATTCAGAGCACGCGTAGCAGTGTGGCCCCAACCCCAGCCCCTGTAAAACGTCAAGACAGGTCCTTCGCGTACACCATTACGCTCTGAACATACCATGGGCATGGGGAGAGGGGCGCGACCACGATAGGCTCAGACTGCGGCTCAACCACACCAGGGGCTCTCAAGTGTGTCGTTCCTTTTTTTTTCTTTTCTTTCTTTTTATTTTTACCCACAGGACTCCGTTCGTCAGAGGCCCTGTCCGGCAATAGACCTGCCGAACTCACAATGCAACAGCCAGGGAAGCAGAAAGGCTACAACGAATATCCAGATGGTCTCCATTACGAGCATTAAATCTGTTTTATGCACCATTCCGCAGCCTACCCCTGGAGGGGGACATGTTTAACAGTCCCATCCCTTGCTTATCGCACCATTTGTATCGTTCTGCACTTATAGCAGTTTTTCTTGAATAAGTAATGCAGCACCTTTTTGCTTCCAATTGCATTTCTCTTTTATACATATGTTTATTTATGACATGTCGCATCCGTACACTTTGGTACGGTTAAAACACACCAGGGGCTTATGTTTCCCGCATCATGGTGTGATAAGTCCGAACACTTTCACAAGTGCGGCACCCCGAACTTATAGCATTATATGCATCGGCTCCGATCATGTCTTGGGTCAATAGTTGGGTTTGCCCGGCTCCCATGTTTTGGTACCTTACGTTCCGTTGTATCGGCTAAGGTAGCACTGGGAGAACCACTGCGATTGCGCCCCAGTTGAGCTGGGTTAACGCCTCAGTGGAGAAAGCTAAAACTGACCGTCAAGATGAGGCGAGAGCCGGTCGCTGTTCGAGAGGTTTTTGCGAGTCCCTAAAGACTTATGCCGCTTAGAGCGAGGAGCCGGATCCTGTCCGGTCCAGGCGTGGATAGCGCCCCACATTCGGCCTTCCGAAGACTAGGGGCTTCGCTGAAAATTGAAATTATAGAATTCTATGGCTAAGTGAGAGTGTTCAAGCATTATAAGTCCGGTTGCCTTGTTCGTTGTGTTGAGCGCCTCCCTAGATGGACCCAAATATGGGAACAAGAGCGCTCAAATTTATCCCGAACACCCCGGCACTCGTGGCGTGGGGGCTGAAGCCGACGACTTGCCATCTCTCGGATTTGATAAACAGCCGCACAGAAGGTAATATTTTAAATTAAGAAGCGTTGCTTAGCGCAAATGAACTAAGTTTTTAGCGCACAGGATAACAAAATGCGAGTCTACTCAAATATTACATCTTTGGAGCACTCACCCGCAATAGTGCGGGCGCCCTTCAGCACACTCTTATAATACATCTCGGGCGTGCGATGCTCCTTGCCCTCTGGTGGTGGGTCCGTCACAAGCTTCTGGGCATCCATCTTGCCCCAGTGCACCTTTACGCGGGCAAGGGCCCGACGGGCACCCTCAATACAGGCGGAGTGCTTGATGACTTCAACCCACGGGCACGCATCCACCAGCCACTGCACCAGGCCGAAGTAGCTCCCAGGCATGGCCTCCTTCGGCCACATCCGAACTATGAGGCCCTTCATGGCCTGTTAGGCCGCCTTGTGGAGCTCGACCAGCTGCTTCAGCTGGTCGCTAAGGGGCACCAGATGTCCGGCCTCAGCATACTGAGACCAGAAGGCCTTCTCCGTCGAGCTCACCTCCTCGGCCTGGTAGAATGCGGCAGCATCGGACACGCTGCGAGGAAGATCTGCGAACGCTCCTGGAGAGCTCCGAATTCGGGTAAGCAACAGGTAATTAACACTCACATGCTTACTTTGCATGAAAAATGCCTTACCCGCTTCTATTTTCTTCACCGCCTCAATCTCCTGGAGGGCCTTGTAGGCTTCGGCCTTAGCGGCTTTGGCACTCTCAAGAGCCGTTGCAAGCTCAGACTCTTGAGTCTTCGAGTCACGCTCCAGGCTCTCATGTTTTCTCACGAGATCCTGGAGCTCTTGCTGTACCTCCGCCACCCGCGCCTCCTGCTTCTCTCGCTCGGTGCACTCCGCAGCGGCATTGCGTACGACCGCGGCCACCGCCTCTTTCAGGGTCGCCACCTCGTTAGTGGCCCCTGCAATACCCATGTTATCCTTGTCATTCTTTTTGCAACCAAAATCCTTTTCTGTAAGGTGCAATTTTAATAAGGTGTTACTCACCTTCCTTGTCCTCGAGCTGCTTCTTGGCACGGCCGAGCTCGTTCTCGGACCGCTCGAGGTTTTCCTTCAAAGTATTGACCTCCGCAGTCAGTGCAGCAGAGGTCAGCAGCGCAGCCTGCAATCCCATATTGACATTTTTTTTATGACTCATGCGTATATCTTTTTTTAGATCCTCAGTCTGGCTTTTCTTTCCGAACACTGAACCGAGCATCAGGGGCTACTGTCTATGCGGTACAATTTTATACATATTGAAATTCTTACCTCAAAGCCTGTTAGAAGGCTGCTGCAGGCTTCGGTCAGCCTGCTCTTGGCGAGCTGCACCTTCTGAATCACCGCACTCATAACAGTGCGGTGTTCCTCTTTGATGGAGGCGCCGTTGAGCACCTCCAGCAAATTATCCGGCACCTCCGGTTGGACGGAGGCAGCCGGCGTCACGGTCTTGCCCTTCTTGCGAACGGGTCGCCCGCCGGACTACGGAGCCACTATGGGTTCCAGGGCCGAGTCCGGTGCAAAGTCCGGGAGGTTGTCCTGCGACACCTCCGGGGCCCTCTCCTCCTGGTGGGTCCCTTCCTGGGATCCCACCTCGGCATCGTCCGTGTCACGGGGGGTGGAGGCAGTTGGAAGAGAATCCATATCCGACGCACCTAAGGACCCGCTCGACGAAGTGGGAAGATCATCCTTAGGCGGACTGCAGGGTTGTATGCGGCATTAGAAAGACATTATGTGACAGAAAATAAAAACCTTGAAGTTATTCGGGAGTCCAAATACTTACGATCTCGCCAGGGGCTTGGCCCTTGGAGGCCAGTCCTCGTCGTCACTGGCATTGGCGGAGCGGTCCGGGGGAAGAGTTTTTTCCTTCTTGGACCCTTCGGCCTCCCTTGTTGGGGAGGCCTTCCTTTTCTTCCCTTCCTCTGCTGGGGGAGAGGCTTTCTTCTTTTCCTCCTCGCCTTGGTGGAAGGAGTCAGCCTTGGATTCATCATCCGATAGCACCTAAAAACGGGAACTCTTCCGAGTCCCCGTGGCCTTCTTCTTGGCCTTCTTCTCCGGCACCACGTGGGGTGCCAGAGCCAGCAGCCCCGTTAGGCGGGCGTCCGCTGGGTCCTCTGGTAATGGGGCCGGACAGATAGTCCGTTCGGCCTTCGCCAGCCAGTCCTGTCAAAGGCAAAGGGAGTTTAGATCCCGCATAGAGTCAAACTATGGAAAACAAGCGTCCCTTAAAGGACAAAATAACTTACCTCATCAGCTGGACGCTCCAAGCTGAATCCGCGATCTTCGGTAGAGGATGCGGGAGCCTCGGCACCCTTGAACAGCACCTTCCAGACATCTTCGTACATAGTGTCGAAGAGCCCATTCAAAGTCTGGTGCTGCGTCGGATCGAACTCCCACAGGTTGAAGCCCCGTCGTTGGCACGGGTGAATCTGGCGGATGAGCATGACCTGGACTACGTTAACAAGCTTGAGCTTCTTGTCCACCAGCTTTTGGATATAGTCTTGGAGTCCGGTCAGCTCCTCCGAATCGCCCCAGATTCGGCCACTCTCTTTCCAGGAGGTGAGCCGTGTGGGCATGCCGGATCTGAATTCGGGGGCCGCTGCCCAAATAGGGTCACGCGGCTCGGTGATGTAGAACCACCCCGATTGCCACCCCTTGATGGTTTCCACAAAAGTGCCCTCCAGCCACGTAACGTGGGACATCCTGCCCACCATGGCGCTTCCGCACTCCGCTTGGCTGCCCTTCACAACCTTCGGCTTGACACTGAAGGTCTTGAGCCACAAGCCGAAGTGGGGCTGGATGCAGAGGAAGGCCTCGCACACGACGATAAACTCCGAGATGTTGAGGATGAAATTCGGGGCCAGATCATGGAAATCCAGGCCGTAGTAGAACATGAGCCCCCGGACAAAGGGATGGAGCGGGAAGCCCAGTCTGCGGAGGAAATGGGGATGGAATACTACCCTCTCATGGGGCTTCGGGGTGGGGATGAGATCTCCCTCGTTGGGGAGCCGGTGCGCGATATCGCTAGACAAGTATCCGGCGTTGCGCAACTTCTGGATCCGCCCCTCCATGATGGAGGAGGCCATCCACTTTCCTCCTGCTCCGGACATAGTTGGAGAAGGTTGAGGTGAGATGTGCGGGCTTGGGTGCTGGAGCTCGGGTTCGCAGAGATGGATAAGCCAAGGAGGAAGAAGGCGCAGGTAAAAGGGTTGGATCTTTATCCCCTTATATGGGCAGACGGAAACATGCGTCCCCACCGGCCTGATAAAACTCGCTTATCCCCCAAGCGCCGCAATCAATGGCGTGGTTGGGTTACCCACGTCCGTATTGATGGGAATCCTGGAATAAGGGGAACACGATCTCTGCTTCGACAAGACGTGCCAAGGAAACCGCTTTGCTAAACGCGCTGAGGTGGTACAATAAAAACGATTTAAGTAAAGGCTTGGTAGTGGTGTGACGTCACGCCATCAAATACGTCAGCAGATTGAACTTGTGTAAATATTATTCTCTCTACGGTGGTATGTGGAAATTATTTTGCAGAGCCGGACACTATCCTGGTGTTCACAATCTTCTATGAATTATTCGAAGGGAGAACCTGCCTTGCAATGCCGAAGACAACATGCGCGCCGGACTCGTCGTCATTGAAGCCTGGTTCAGGGGCTACTGAGGGAGTTCCGGACTAGGGGGTGTCCGGATAGCTGAACTATCATCATCGCCCGGACTCCAAGACTATGAAGATAGAAGATTGAAGACTTCGTCCCATGTCTGGATGGGACATTCCTTGGCATGGAAGGCAAGCTTGGCGATACGGATATGTAGATCCCCTACCATTATAACCGACTCTGTGTAACCCTAGCCCTCTCCGGTGTCTATATAAACCGGATGGCTTTAGTCCGTAGGACGAACAACAATCATACCATAGGCTAGCTTCTAGGGTTTAGCCTCCTTGATCTCGTGGTAGATCAATATCAATCAAGCAGGACGTAGGGTTTTACCTCCATCAAGAGGGCCCGAACCTGGGTAAAACATCATGTCCCTTGTCTCCTGTTACCATCCGCCTAGACGCACAGTTCGAGACCCCCTACCCGAGATCCGCCGGTTTTGACACCGACAGTGAGCATCATGAAATTGGTGATGGAGGATGGTTGATGATGACGACGGCGACGAATCCCTCTCTCCGGAGCTCCGAACGGACTCCAGATCAGCCCTCCTGAGAGAGATTAGGGCTTGGCAGCGGCTCCGTATCGTAAAACGTGATGAAACTTTCTCTCTGATTTTTCTCTCCATGAAACGGAATATATTGAGTTGGAGTTGAGGTCGGTGGAGCATCAGGGGCCCCACGAGACAGGGGGCGTGCCCAGGGGTGTGGGCCCCCTGGCCTTGATTCTTTTGCCAGTATTTTTTATATTTTCCAAAAGTTATCTCCGTGGATTTTTAGGTCATTCCGAGAACTTTTGTTTTCTGCACAATAAACAACACCATGGCAGTTCTGCTGAAAACAACGCCAGTCAGGGTTAGTTTCATTCAAATCATGCAAGTTAGAGTCCAAAACAAGGGCAAAAGTCTTTGGAAAAGTAGATACGTTGGAGACGTATCACGCATCAAAACCACAACGATAGTTCGTCAAGTTAGTGCCTGTTTTAACCTTCTCAAGGACCGGGCGTAGCCACACTCGGTTCAACTAAAGTTGAAGAAACTGACACCCGCCAGCCACATTTGTGCAAAGCACGTCGGTAGATCCAATCTTGTGTAAGCGTACGCATAATGTTGGTCCGGGCCGCTTCATCCAACAATACCGCGGAACGAAAGTATGACATGCTGGTAAGCAGTATGACTTGTATCGCCCACAACTCACTTGTGTTCTACTCGTGCATATAACATCTACACATAAAACTAGGCTCTGATACCACTCTTGGGGAACATAGTAATTTCAAAAAAATTCCTACGCACACGCAAGATCATGGTAATGTATAGCAACGAGAAGGGAGAGTGTGTCCACGTACCCTGGTAGATCAAAAGTGGAAGCGTTAGCACAACGCGGATGATGTAGCCATATGTCTTCGCGATCCGACCGATCAAGTACCGAACGCACGACACCTCCGAGTTCAGCACACGTTCAACTCGATGACGTCCCTCGAACTCCGATCCAGCCGAGCGTTGAGGGAGAGTTCCGTCAGCACCACGGCATGGTGACGATGATGATGTTCTACCGATGTATGGCTTCGCCTAAGCACTGCAACAATATTATCGAGGTTGATTATGGTGGAGGGGGGCACTGCACACGGCTAATAGATCCAAGGGATCAATTGTTGTGTCTCTAAGGGGTGCCTCCCTCCTCGTATATAAAGGAGTGGAGGAGGGGGAGGGGGCCGACCACCCTAGGCGCGCCCCATGAGGCGTCCTACTCCCACCGGGAGTAGGACTCCCCCGTTCCATGTGGGAGTAGGAGAGAGAGGGAAGGAGAGAGAGGGGGAAAGGAAAGGGGGGCATCGGGCCCCCTCCTTATCCAATTCGGACTAGGGGGGAAGGGGGCGCGCGGCTGCCCTTGGCCGCCCCTCCTCTTCTCCACTAGGGCCCAATAGGCCCATTAGTCTCCCCGGGGGGTTCTGGTAACCCCCCGGTACTCCGGTATATGCCCGATACTCCCCGAAACAATTCCGGTGTCCGAACATAGTCGTCCAATATATCAATCTTTATGTCACGACGATTTCAAGTGTCAGGACCCTGACTCGATGTCACATCGATCTAGCTGGTAACACCTCATATCACTTTGCGGCCTCACGCACGGTATCCCCACGGGTGTCGTCTTACCTTTTCCCGGGACCGTTTGCGCCTTTTGGCTCACGTATATGATAATGTCGCTAGCATCCATATGATAGGGAGCCCGGGGTGACATGACTAGTCGTAAACCCAAAGTGGCACAGACTTACAGGGACAGGCATCCATGACCCAGCTTCGAACGTGTCGGTCATCAGCAAGTGGGTCCGGGCTGTAGCACTGGGCTAGCAGGACTCCGGTAAACCGGGCTGTAGCGGGCTAACAGGACTCCGGTACTCAAAGCGTGACATTTCCCCGAAGGGACAGACACAGGAACGAAGAAGGACACATGCCGGCCAGCCTAAGTGTTCCAGAGCAGTAGCAAGCTACCATGGCTCAGTGGTAGCACTAGGAGACATTTCCCGGTAAGAGAGGCTACTAAAGATAAACAACTAGATAGTCAGATCCCACACATACCAAGCATTTCAATCATACACACAATATGCTCGATATGTGCAAATACAACGAAGCATCACAACATGACTCTACGACACAAGTACTTTATTTAAGGCTCAGGGAGCCATACATATCATACACAAAGGTACGGGTCTCACGACCCAACATACAAGTCATACAGTCATACAAACCAGCAGCGGAAGTAACTTGTCTGAGTACAGACAACTAGTAAAATAAAAGAGGCTTGGAAAGCCTAGCTATACTACGTGGTCCTTCACAAGCTCAGGGTCACCACCTGGGTCTTTAGCCTACTCGTTGATGTCAACGTCTACATAGAACCCATCAGAAGGGGTTGCAGCGTCTTCTGTAAAAATGTGGATTATAGCAACATGAGTACAAAGGTACTCAGCAAGACTTACATCAGATCCTACATACATGCATAGTATCAAGAAGGGTTGGTGGAGTTATTGCAGCAAGCCAGCTTTGACTCTTGGCTAGACTATCCTACGATACTCCAGCTTGAAATGGTTTTGCGCACACGAGTCCACTACTCACCACTTCAATACACTACCGAGGATCCACCTCCGTCTTCCTACGGAAGAGCCATCCTCGGCACTCACACTTATCTTGAGGCTTTTAGTAGTTTCCATTTACTTGTCTATGAACTGTATAGGCAACCAAGTAGTCCTTTACCGCGGACGCGGCTATTCGAATAGATCATGTTAACCCTGCAGGGGTGTACTTCTTCATACACGCTCCCACCACTTACCGTCGTTTACACGACATGTACTCGGCAACCTTCAAGCGGAAGCCCAACGTGGGTGTCGGCCACGACCTACCTAACCACCTAAGCCTCCAGTCCAGGTTTATCGCCTATTCAGGTTCCATCCGCAGGGAGTCCGGCCGAGGTTTCCCATACGGCCCCGAACGATGTGAACAGGGTTCCCGAGATACCTAACGGGTATTCGGTACACCGTGCCACGTACCTACCGCATCACAGCCCACCCCTACGGTCAGCGCTGTCCACGGCCTCCAGTAGGCTACAAACACCAGAAACTACTTGCAACTCCTGGACGGAGAACTAGGGTGAATAAGAAGCCGAGAGGGTCCATTGGTTTCGGGCCCAATGCATGGTAGTAGCTGATTCTTAAATCACACATACAGATCTCAGTGCTTAAGGTCGGCTTCAATGAAACAACCCACCATGTACTCCTACATGGCCTCTCATCGATACCTTTACCAAATCGTGTTCACCACACCACTCTCATTACCAGCATAATCATTTCACTCTAGCCCATCACCCAGATGAACCAGACCTGACACAACTCTAAGCATAGCAGGCATAGCAAGGTAGGAACAACACATACATATGGCTCAATCAACTCCTACACATGCTAGTGGGTTTCATCTAGTTACTGTGGCAATGACAGGTCATGCAAAGGAAATGGGTTCAACTACCGTAGCACACAGCAGTTTGAATCGCGTTCTCTTAATGCAGTAAAAGAGAGCAGGAGCGAGAACATGGGATTGTATCGATATGATCAAATGGTTGGTTGCTTGCCTGATGGTTCGATGCACGGATATGGTTCTTCGTTAGGGTAATCACGGTACTCCTCGGGAACAGATCCTGTCGCAAAGGACATCGATACACAAGCATCACCAAACAATGTGCAACAATATGATGCATGCATGAAACATGGCAATATGAGTGTGTTGGGCTAATGCAACTAAAGCCAGAAGTGTTTGAACAAATTTGAATCAAAGATTCAAATTCCAAATTCAAATATGGCCTTTAAAAGTGCTTTTCCTTGTTCTGCTTGAATCATCAATTTAACTTGTTTGATCATGCATGAAAATAGTACAGATGGATAGATTGGATTTTTCTGATCATTTTTCATATATAATTTGTCCAATTTGGAGTTACAGAATAAAAGTTATGAATTTTTGAAGTTTAATTAATATTCTGGAATTTCCTGATTTAATTTAAATCCAGAAATTCAATTACTGCGTCAGCCTGACGTCACAGTGACGTCAGCAGGTCAACTGCGGCTGGCTGAAGTCAAACCTGACGTGTGGGGGCCACACGTCAGTGACAGGGGGGGTTAAACAGATTTAAATTAATTCTAATTACTAATTAGTGGCGCTGGGGCCCACTGTCAGTGTCAGGGGGGTTGACTAACAGTAGTTAGCGCTAACCTAACCATCTGGCCGACAGGGCCCACGCGTCAGTGACCCTGGGGGGTCAAACCCAGGTCGGTCAAGTCAAACCCCACCGGCGACATGACGCCGGCGAGATCCGAGACGGCGGCGAGAGTGCTTTTTGCCATTCCGGCGACCAAATGGACGGCGGAAGGCATTTACGTGTTGCTGAGGTTGAGCCGCGTCTATTGGTGGTGGTGGTTGGGCTCGGGGTGGCCGGAGTTGACGGCGGCGAGCTCGGCTGCGGCGGCCGGAGTTCGGGTGCGGTCGGGATCAGTGTTGCAGGGGGTTTGGGGAGGCGTTGGTGCGTTCTACGTGCTCCTGGTGATGTGTGGAGCACGATGGTGTGCTCGGTTGGGCGCTACGGCGACCGTGGCCACGACGGCGACATCGCCGGCGGCGTGGAGCTCTCGGTCGAGGTGGAGCTAGGGCCTAGAGGTCGGGAGAGACCAGGGAAGAAGGGGGAAACGCTCCGGGGGCTCACCGCGGTTGCAGTGGGCGTCGAAGCAGGCTCGGGGACGCGCCGGAGACGACGAATTTGACGGCGACGGTGGTCGGAGTCCGAAGAGGGGAACGACGACGTGGCGGCGATGCAGGGCTTCCGGGGACCCGTGGAGCGGTGGGGAGGAAGAGGGAGTTGTGGCGGAGCTTCTGAGCTAGTCGGGGGAGCGAGGGGTGGTCGGAGACGACTGCTACGGCGAACGGTGGCGACGGTGGTGTTCGGCCGTGTGAGAGAGAGAGCGAGGGAGAGGAAGGAGAGAGCCGGGGAGAGTGAGAGAGAGCAGGGGGGATCGGGACGGGCTGCGGGCGTCGTCCACGCGGCCAGGAGGGCGTCGGCAAGCAGGAGGTGGCCGCGCGGCCGCGCGCGCGCGAGCACGCAGCAGCTTCGGGGCGTGGGGAGGAAGACGACGGGGAGCTACAGTGCTGGGCTGGGTCGGTTGCTGGCTGGGCCGGCCGGCTGGCTGGGCCGCACAGGTAAGTCTTCCCCTTTCTTTTCTGTTTTCTGTTTTATTTAATATATCTGCAACTTTGTTGAATTAATTAAAATACCTAGGCAACTCCAAAATTCACCAAACTACTCCTGGTCCATAGTTGGATTATTTCCAACATGAAACATTTTAGTTTGGAGATATTTGAGCATTTAAATATTTTATATTATTTTAAATGCCCAAATTCAAATATCTATGATTTAATTCAAAGACCCTATGATGGCCTAGAAAAATGTGCACCACTTTTGTCAGAGGTTCTGAACCAAGGCTAAAATGATGGACATTTTAGAAGGGCATTTCAGGTTCATTGAAAAATTATTTTAGTAACCCTAGTTGGTTTCAGAGGGGACTGGGGGTTCTGTCATCCCCATTTCAAGTTTCTGATGAAAAAGTAAACATGATGCAACACTCTAATGCATGACTAGCTAGGGTGTGACAACTCACCCCCACTCAAAAGAATCTCGTCCCGAGATTTGGGTTCCTCCGAGAAGAAGGCGGGATATTCGAGTCGAAGACGATCCTCCCTTTCCCAAGTTGCTTCATCCTCAGAATGGTGTGACCATTGAACCTTGAGAAACTTGATATTATGACGTCGCGTGGTACGTTCGGCTTGATCGAGGATACGAATGGGGTACTCTCGATATGTAAGATTATCTTGGAGATCAAGCGTTTCGTGGTCCACTTCACGGATAGGATCCGAGAAGCAACGCCTGAGTTGAGAAACGTGGAAGACATCGTGAACTCTGGAGAGGTGCGGAGGTAGTTCCAATTGGTAGGCAACTTCTCCTCGTTTGGCAAGAATGCGAAAAGGTCCAATGTAACGAGGAGCCAATTTGCCTTTGATACCGAAACGATGGGTTCCCTTCAGAGGGGTGACCCGAAGGTAAGCCTTCTCGTCAACCTCGAAAGTCATAGCCTTATGTTTTCGGTCATATTGACTCTTTTGACGGGATTGGGCTGTTTTCAACTTTTCACGAACGATACGAACTTGTTCTTCTGCTTCCTGAATCATATCCGGGCCAAAGAATTGTCTTTCCCCGGTCTCTGACTAGTTAAGGGGTGTTCGACATCGTCGTCCATAGAGAACTTCAAAAGGGGCTTTACCCAAGCTAGATTGATAGCTGTTGTTGTAAGCGAATTCGGCAAATGGAAGGCACTTCTCCCAGTCCATTCCGAACGAGATAACAGAGGCTCGAAGCATGTCTTCTAGAATCTGATTGACGCGTTCCACTTGACCACTTGACTGAGGGTGGAAAGCGGTGCTAAAGGAGAGACGAGTTCCCATAGCATTTTGGAAACTTTCCCAAAATCGAGAGGTGAAAAGACTTCCTCGATCCGAATTGATTTCCAAAGGAACACCATGGAGGGACACTATTCGGGAGATGTATAAGTCTGCCAGCTGGCTAGCGGTTATACTCTCACGAACAGGTAAGAAATGAGCTACTTTGGAAAGACGATCGACCACGACGAAAATAGCATTATTCCCTCTTTTGGTCCTGGGAAAACCGGTAATGAAATCCATACCAACTTTATCCCATTTCCATTCAGGAATAGCTAAGGGTTGAAGGGTGCCAGCAGGCCGTTGATGCTCTGCTTTTACACGACGGCAGACGTCGCAATTGGCAATATACTGAGCAATTTCTCTCTTCATCCTAGTCCACCAGAACCTCTGGCGTAGGTCCTGATACATCTTAGTACTACCGGGATGAATGGTGAGAGGAGATTCATGAGCTTCCTTAAGGATCAATCGCCTCAGGTTGCGCACCTTGGGAACCACTAGTCGATCCCCGAAGTATACGACTCCTTGATCATTAACGGAGAAACAATTCGCAATTACTTTCTGAATGTTTCTCTTGATGCGGGAGATTCCCGGATCTACCTTCTGTGCTTTGATAATTTGATCCGTAAGGGTAGGTTTTGCTATCAAGGTGGAAAGAAAACCTTGAGGAACAATGTGAAGGTTAAGCTTCCGAAATTCCTCATGGAGTAGTGGTTGACTTTGTTGTAACAACAGGTTGTTACAATAAGATTTACGACTTAGCGCATCAGCCATGACGTTGGCTTTCCCCGGGGTGTAGGTTATGCCTAAGTCGAAGTCTGTGATCAATTCAACCCAACGTCTCTGCCTGAGATTCAAATCCGGTTGGGTGAAAATGTACTTCAGACTTTGGTGATCAGTGAATATTTCGCAACGATTACCGAGGAGGTAATGTCGCCAGGTCTTAAGTGCATAGACTACGCTGCAAGTTCTAGATCATGAGTAGGATAATTCTCCTCATGTGGGTGCAATTGCCGTGAAGCGTAAGCAATTACGTGTCGATCTTGCATGAGAATGCAACCTAGTCCTTGTCGCGAGGCGTCGCAGTAGATAACAAAGTCCTTGGAGAAGTCTGGCGGTACCAGCACGGGAGCAGAAGTCAGGCGTCTTTTCAGTTCCTGAAAGCTGTGCTCACATTGTGGAGTCCATTCGAACTTCTTATCTTTCTTGAGGAGTTCGGTTAGAGGTTTGGCAACTTTGGAGAAGTTCTCGACAAAGCGACGACAATAGCTCGCTAAGCCTAGAAAACTCCGAACTTGCTTGACCGATTCGGGTGGAGTCCCATCAAGGATGGCTTGAACTCGCTCAGGGTTAACAGCAATACCTTTACCCGATATTACATGACCCAGATAGGTCACTTCTGACAACCAGAATTCACATTTAGAAAATTTGGCATAAAGGCGATGCTCTCGAAGTTTCTTCAACACTAGCCTTAGATGTTCGGCATGTTCTTCCTCGTTCTTGGAGTAGATGAGTATATCATCGAGATAAACTACGACGAATTTATCCAAATACTCCATGAAGATTGAGTTCATTAACCGAGAAAAGGTGGCTGGAGCGTTGGTTAAACCGAAGGACATGACGGTGTACTCGTATTGGCCATAGCGAGTAACAAAGGCCGTTTTAGGAATGTCCCCGTTTCTAATTTTGATTTGATGGTAGCCCAACCTCAAATCCATCTTGGAGAAGACTGAGGATCCAGCGAGCTGATCATACAGGTCGTTGATCCTGGGAAGTGGATATTTGTTCTTGATTGTGACCAAGTTGACAGGTCGGTAATCTACAACCATCCGGTCCGTACCATCCTTCTTCTTGACGAATAGGACGGGGCAAGCCCACGGAGATGAACTAGGGCGGATGAAACCCTTTTTCAAGGATTCATCGAGTTGTTTCTTAAGCTCGGCTAGTTCTAGGGGTGCCATCTTATAGGGTCTTCTAGCAATCGGAACGGTTCCTGGAATGAGGTCTATTACGAACTCAACATCCCTGTCAGGTGGGACACCTGGCAATTCCTCTGGAAAGACATCCGGGAAGTCACGGACTACCGGAACGTCCTCAAGGTCTGGCAAAGGGCTGGCGTTAAGAGAATATAATTGTCGCTTGGCTATTCGAGTCAAAACATTGACTATCTTCCCCGAAGGATGGGTGAGTTGAACAGTCCTAGAGAAGCAATCAATTTTGGCTTGATGAGCTGACATCCAGTCCATACCCAAAATGATATTAATATCTGAAGATTTAAGGGCTATCAAAGATGCGAGGAAAACAAGTCTATCGACTTGGATTTCATTTCCATGGCTTACTCTAGAAGTTTGCCATTTGGATCCCGGAGTTTGAATTACCATGGAGGATGGCAAGTCACAGAATGCAACGTTATGCAAACGAGCATAATTTTCAGATATAAAAGAATGAGAGGCTCCTGTATCGAAAAGAACAGATGCCGGGTGGCAATTAACAAGAAGCGTACCGAGAAAGACGTTGGGATCTTCTTGAGCTTCTTCGGCAGAGATACAGTTGACATGGCCACGTGAAGCGGTGACCGGTTTGGCATGGAACACCTTCCCTGTCGGCTTGCCACGGCCAACAGCTTTAGCAGATTGATTGGGGTTGGTCTGGGGACACTCACGCATATAGTGACCAGATTCCCCACACTTGAAACAAGTCACGGAACTGGTACGTGGAGGAGCATTATTGGTTGGACCCCCATAGGGCTTGGTTGGTGCAGACTGTTGAACAGGGCGAGGCGCCTGGAAGGATGGCCTCGGTGTGAACCTGGGTGGCAGGGCGGTGTTGGGCACCCACACGCGGCGCTTCTGAGGACCAGCACCGGATGAGGAACCCAGGTCACGGCCATGCTTGCGTGTTGCGTCATAGTCAGTCTGACCAGTTTCAGCACTGATGGCTTTGTTGACAAGTTTCGAAAAAGATGTGCACTCATGCAGACGGAGGTCGCGGCGAAGCTCAGGACTAAGGCCCTTACGGAACCTTGCTTGCTTCTTGGCGTCAGTAGACACTTCCTCAGTTGCATATCGGGCGAGATTACCGAACTCTCTGCTATAGACATCCACAGAAAGTCGGCCTTGGGTGAAACTGCAAAATTCTTCACGTTTACGGTCCATGAGACCCTCCGGAATGTGATGTTCACGGAAAGCCTCGCTGAACTCAGCCCAAGTAGTGACATGGTCCGCTGGGCGCATAGCTCCATAATTCTCCCACCATAGACTGGCGGGGCCTTCAAGATGATATGCAGCAAAGGTGACCTTGTCAGCCTCCGCTACCAGCGCGGAACGCAGCTTGTGAGAGATACTGCGAAGCCAGTCATCAGCGTCGAGAGGCTCGACGGAGTGGTGGAACGTGGGTGGATGCAATTTGATAAAATCACTGAGTGACACCACGTTAGCCCTCTGATGGTGTGATGTATTCTGTTCAATACGCTCCAACAAACGGTTTGTCTCCCGCTTGTTTCTCTCAGCTTCCATCATCACCTCGGCTAGTGAAGGAGGATGAGGCAGATTTTCATTCCTGGCTTCACTGCCTTCGGCCTGCTCTTGGGAAGCAGGGTTAGCGCGCGTGTTGACCATCCTAGGTAAACAAGACAATGATTTAGTCAGGATGGTAAAATTCCGACATAGGATATAGAATGTAAGGAATAACTCGAAATGCAAGATGATCATCCGTATGACATGGTAGATACAGAAACTGCTTCTTTATTCCATCGTCATACACACCATACAGGTTTAGTACAAGACCAAGCAAAGTACTAATACGGTGAAAAGAGGATTACATCTCATCGGAGGCATTCCAAGCTCCTATACATTATTTTTCTACACCTCCGGAAGGAGTACAAACTAGGTCATAACCCACGAGTCACGCAGGACGATAGATGACACAGCTAGTGCGAACTAGTGATACTACTACTAGCTCAGACCGATCCGTAGTAGTCCTCGTAGAAGTCACCTCCATAGCCTGGAAGTTCAACGTGATCATCCGGAAACAGACGGTCTCGCGGAGCTTGTGGACCATAGGGGCTAGGATGAGGCCTTGGACCAACAAACGGTGGCCTGCGGGGACCGCGAGGTGGGGTGATGCCTCCTACATCACGCCAAACCATCACGTCCGGCAGAGCAGATCTCACAGGATAGAGATCGCGCATATCTGAATATCCAGCTTGCACTGCCGGTGCGAACCGAGTCAAAGTGGCCCAGTGGTCAGCACGGGTATTGAAGAGCTCTAACCTTAAGGCCCGATTTTCACGGTCCTTATCCTCGAGCATCTCAGCAGTGGTGCGAGTCCGTGAATCCTCCTGAGTGGAGTCAGCATAAATAGCTTGGAGATATCCTTGTGCTCCCGGAAGTGATCCTGGCATATACCGGAAGTCAGAGTCCCGAAATAAACCAGATCTGACTCGCATAATGGTCATCATAGAATAGGCGGCATCTTGCACAGCCATCTCGATAGTAACCCCGAGTCCATAGGAGCAGTGAAGAGGCTCAGTGGATCCAGGATAAGATGGATATATCCTGACAGTGCAGAGATACTGGCTTTGATTAAAATCTCGGAATTGCTCTTCGACCGTGTACTCAGGATACCAGCGGTATCCAGCCTCAGCCATTACCCTGACCAACTTAGCAGTATGGCCGGGTACATCTAGGCATCGAGTCAGGCGAACCACTTGATTGAGGTCGCGAGTGGCCATCTGAAAGCATAATCATAATGCAAAGGCATTAGAATTTCTAGCAAAATTTCGGCAGCATAACAGCTGTAAATGCTCAAAAAGGATTTTGAGACATTTGACAAAGGATTTCGTACACACTCAACATCATCATATCAAAGTTCTGAAACCATTCTGGCAACATGATGTGGTAGTAGAACTGAACTAGGCTTGTATCCATCAAACTTATAAGGTACTACTGATTAGTAACACGTGATCCTGATAGAGAAATAGATCCTAATTCCTTAACCCCCGGTGGAAGAATGGACCGACTCAGATCAGAAAGTCATAAGGTATAAGAAGTAAAAGAGCCTTACGTTCCAACCCACAAACAATTCCCCTACATATAACTAAGAATTTCTAGACTCAACATCGACCAGTTTGGCTTGGAGAACCTACAGGCAGTCCGGCTCTGATACCAACGCTGTCAGGACCCCGACTCGATGTCACATCGATCTAGCTGGTAACACCTCATATCACTTTGCGGCCTCACGCACGGTATCCCCACGGGTGTCGTCTTACCTTTTCCCGGGACCGTTTGCGCCTTTTGGCTCACGTATATGATAATGTCGCTAGCATCCATATGATAGGGAGCCCGGGCTGACATGACTAGTCGTAAACCCAAAGTGGCACAGACTTACAGGGACAGGCATCCATGACCCAGCTTCGAACGTGTCGGTCATCAGCAAGTGGGTCCGGGCTGTAGCACTGGGCTAGCAGGACTCCGGTAAACCGGGCTGTAGCGGGCTAACAGGACTCCGGTACTCAAAGCGTGACATTTCCCCGAAGGGACAGACACAGGAACGAAGAAGGACACATGCCGGCCAGCCTAAGTGTTCCAGAGCAGTAGCAAGCTACCATGGCTCAGCGGTAACACTAGGAGACATTTCCCGGTAAGAGAGGCTACTAAAGATAAACAACTAGATAGCCAGATCCCACACATACCAAGCATTTCAATCATACACACAATATGCTCGATATGTGCAAATACAACGAAGCATCACAACATGACTCTATGACACAAGTACTTTATTTAAGGCTCAGTGAGCCATACATAACATACACACAAAGGTACGGGTCTCACGACCCGGCATACAAGTCATACAATCATACAAGCCGGCAGCGGAAGTAACTTGTCTGAGTACAGACAACTAGTAAAATAAAAGAGGCTTGGAAAGTCTCTGACTATACTATGTGGTCCTTCACAAGCTCAGGGTCACCACCTGGGTCTTTAGCCTACTCGTTGATGTCAACGTCTACATAGAACCCATCAGAAGGGGTTGCAGCGTCTTCTGTAAAAATGTAGATTATAGCAACATGAGTACAAAGGTACTCAGCAAGACTTACATCAGATCCTACATACATGCATAGTATCAAGAAGGGTTGGTGGAGTTATTGCAGCAAGCCAGCTTTGACTCTTGGCTAGGCTATCCTACGATACTTCAACTTGAAATAGTTTTGCGCACACGAGTCCACTATTCACCACTTCAATACACTACCGAGGATCCACCTCCGTCCTCCTACGGAGGAGCCATCCTCGGCACTCACACTTATCTTGAGGCTTTTAGTAGTTTCCATTTACTTGTCTATGAACTGTATAGGCAACCAAGTAGTCCTTTACCGCGGACGCGGCTATTCGAATAGATCATGTTAACCCTGCAGGGGGTACTTCTTCATACACGCTCTCACCACTTACCGTCGTTTACACGACATGTACTCGGAAACCTTCAAGCGGAAGCCCAACGTGGGTGTCGGCCACGACCTACCTAATCACCTAAGCCTCCAGTCCAGGTTTATCGCCTATTCAGGTTCCATCCGCAGGGAGTCCGGCCGAGGTTTCCCATACGGCCCCGAACGATGTGAACAGGGTTCCCGAGATACCTAACGGGTATTCGGTACACCCGGCCACGTACCTACCGCATCACAGCCCACCCCTACGGTCAGCGCTGTCCACGGCCTCCAGTAGGCTACAAACACCAGAAACTACTTGCAACTCCTGGACGGAGAACTAGGGTGAATAAGAAGTCGAGAGGGTCCATTGGTTTCGGGCCCAATGCATGGTAGTAGCTGATTCTTAAATCACACATACAGATCTCAGTGCTTAAGGTCGGCTTCAATGAAACAACCCACCATGTACTCCTACATGGCCTCTCATCGATACCTTTACCAAATCGTGTTCACCACACCACTCTCATTACCGACATAATCATTTCACTCTAGCCCATCACCCAGATGAACCAGACCTGACACGACTCTAAGCATAGCAGGCATAGCAAGGTAGGAACAACACATACATAGGGCTCAATCAACTCCTACACATGCTAGTGGGTTTCATCTAGTTACTGTGGCAATGACAGGTCATGCAGAGGAAATGGGTTCAACTACCATAGCACACAGCAGTTTGAATCGCATTGTCTTAATGCAGTAAAAGAGAGCAGGAGCGAGAACATGGGATTGTATCGATATGATCAAATGGTTGGTTGCTTGCCTGATGGTTCGATGCACGGATACGGTTCTTCGTTAGGGTAATCACGGTACTCCTCGGGGACAGATCCTGTCGCAAAGGACATCGATACACAAGCATCACCAAACAATGTGCAACAATATGATGCATGCATGAAACATGGCAATATGAGTGTGTTGGGCTAATGCAACTAAAACCAGAAGTGTTTGAACAAATTTGAAACAAGGATTCAAATTTCAAATTCAAATATGGCCTTTTAAAGTGCTTTTCCTTGTTCTGATTAAAACATCAATTTAACTTGTTTGATCATGCATGAAAATAGTACAGATGGATAGATTGGATTTTTCTGATCATTTTTCATATATAATTTGTCCAATTTGGAGTTACAGAATAAAAGTTATGAATTTTTGAAGTTTAATTAATATTCTGGAATTTCCTGATTTAATTTAAATCCAGAAATTCAATTACTGCGTCAGCATGACGTCAGCATGACGTCAGTGGTCAACTGTGGCTGGCTGAGGTCAAACCTGACGTGTGGGGGCCACACGTCAGTGACAGGGGGGGTTAAACAGGATTAAATTAATCCTAATTAGGGGTTAGTGGCGCTGGGGCCCACTGTCAGTGTCAGGGGGGTTAACTAACAGTAGTTAGCGCTAACCTAACCACCTGG
>NC_057795.1:610068781-610077283 GCF_018294505.1 Triticum aestivum | reverse complement strand
ACGAGGAGCCAATTTGCCTTTGATACCGAAACGATGGGTTCCCTTCAGAGGGGTGACCCGAAGATAAGCCTTCTCGTCAACCTCGAAAGTCATAGCCTTATGTTTTCGGTCATATTGACTCTTTTGACGGGATTGGGCTGTTTTCAACTTTTCACGAACGATACGAACTTGTTCTTCTGCTTCCTGAATCATATCCGGGCCAAAGAATTGCCTTTCCCCGGTCTCTGACCAGTTAAGGGGTGTTCGACATCGTCGTCCATAGAGAACTTCAAAAGGGGCTTTACCCAAGCTAGATTGATAGCTGTTGTTGTAAGCGAATTCGGCAAATGGAAGGCACTTCTCCCAGTCCATTCCGAAAGAGATAACGGAGGCTCGAAGCATGTCTTCTAGAATCTGATTGACGCGTTCCACTTGACCACTTGACTGAGGGTGGAAAGCGGTGCTAAAGGAGAGACGAGTTCCCATAGCATTTTGGAAACTTTCCCAAAATCGAGAGGTGAAAAGACTTCCTCGATCCGAATTGATTTCCAAAGGAACACCATGGAGGGACACTATTCAGGAGATGTATAAGTCTGCCAGCTGACTAGCGGTTATACTCTCACGAACAGGTAGGAAATGATCTACTTTGTAAAGACGATCGACCACGACGAAAATAGCATTATTCCCTCTTTTGGTCCTGGGAAAGCCGGTAATGAAATCCATACCAATTTTATCCCATTTCCATTCAGGAATAGCTAAGGGTTGAAGGGTGCCAGCAGGCCGTTGATGCTCTGCTTTTACACGATGATAGACGTCGCAATTTGCAATATACTGAGCAATTTCTCTCTTCATCCTAGTCCACCAGAACCTCTGGCGTAGGTCCTGATACATCTTAGTACTACCGGGATGAATAGTGAGAGGAGATTCATGGGCTTCCTTAAGGATTAATCGCCTTAGGTTGCGCACTTTGGGAACTACTAGTCGATCCCCGAAGTATACGACTCCTTGATCATTAATGGAGAAACAATCCGCAATTCCTTTCTGAATGTTCCTCTTGATGCGGGAGATTCCCGGATCTACCTTCTGTGCTTTGATAATTTGATCCGTAAGGGTAGGTTTTGCCACCAAGGTGGAGAGAAAACCTTGAGGAACAATGTGAAGGTTAAGCTTTCGAAATTCCTCATGGAGAAGCGGTTGACTTTGTTGTAACATCAGGTTGTTACAATAAGATTTACGACTTAGCGCATCAGCCATGACGTTGGCTTTCCCTGGGGTATAGGTTATTCCTAGGTCGAAGTCAGTGATCAATTCAACCCAACGTCTTTGCCTAAGATTCAGATCCGGTTGGGTGAAGATGTACTTCAGACTTTGGTGATCAGTGAATATTTCGCAACGATTACCGAGGAGGTAATGTCGCCAGGTCTTAAGTGCATAGACTACGGCTGCAAGTTCTAGATCATGAGTAGGATAATTCTCCTCATGTGGGTGCAATTGCCGTGAAGCGTAAGCAATTACGTGTCGATCTTGCATGAGAATGCAACCTAGTCCTTGTCGCGAGGCGTCGCAGTAGATAACAAAGTCCTTGGAGAAGTCTGGCGGTACCAGCACGGGAGCAGAAGTCAGGCGTCTTTTCAGTTCCTGAAAGCTGTGCTCACATTGTGGAGTCCATTCGAACTTCTTATCTTTCTTGAGGAGTTCGGTTAGAGGTTTGGCAACTTTGGAGAAGTTCTCGACAAAGCGACGACAATAGCTCGCTAAGCCTAGAAAACTCCGAACTTGCTTGACCGATTCGGGTGGAGTCCCATCAAGGATGGCTTGAACTCGCTCAGGGTTAACAGCAATACCTTTACCCGATATTACATGACCCAGATAGGTCACTTCTGACAACCAGAATTCACATTTAGAAAATTTGGCATAAAGGCGATGCTCTCGAAGTTTCTTCAACACTAGCCTTAGATGTTCGGCATGTTCTTCCTCGTTCTTGGAGTAGATGAGTATATCATCGAGATAAACTACGACGAATTTATCCAAATACTCCATGAAGATTGAGTTCATTAACCGAGAAAAGGTGGCTGGAGCGTTGGTTAAACCGAAGGACATGACGGTGTACTCGTATTGGCCATAGCGAGTAACAAAGGCCGTTTTAGGAATGTCCCCGTTTCTAATTTTGATTTGATGGTAGCCCAACCTCAAATCCATCTTGGAGAAGACTGAGGATCCAGCGAGCTGATCATACAGGTCGTTGATCCTGGGAAGTGGATATTTGTTCTTGATTGTGACCAAGTTGACAGGTCGGTAATCTACAACCATCCGGTCCGTACCATCCTTCTTCTTGACGAATAGGACGGGGCAAGCCCACGGAGATGAACTAGGGCGGATGAAACCCTTTTTCAAGGATTCATCGAGTTGTTTCTTAAGCTCGGCTAGTTCTAGGGGTGCCATCTTATAGGGTCTTCTAGCAATCGGAACGGTTCCTGGAATGAGGTCTATTACGAACTCAACATCCCTGTCAGGTGGGACACCTGGCAATTCCTCTGGAAAGACATCCGGGAAGTCACGGACTACCGGAACGTCCTCAAGGTCTGGCAAAGGGCTGGCGTTAAGAGAATATAATTGTCGCTTGGCTATTCGAGTCAAAACATTGACTATCTTCCCCGAAGGATGGGTGAGTTGAACAGTCCTAGAGAAGCAATCAATTTTGGCTTGATGAGCTGACATCCAGTCCATACCCAAAATGATATTAATATCTGAAGATTTAAGGGCTATCAAAGATGCGAGAAAAACAAGTCTGTCGACTTGGATTTCATTTCCATGGCTTACTCTAGAAGTTTGCCATTTGGATCCCGGAGTTTGAATTACCATAGAGGATGGCAAGTCACAGAATGCAACGTTATGCAAACGAGCATAATTTTCAGATATAAAAGAATGAGAGGCTCCTGTATCGAAAAGAGCAGATGCCGGGTGGCAATTAACAAGAAGCGTACCGAGAACGACGTTGGGATCCTCTTGAGCTTCTTCGGCAGAGATACAGTTGACATGGCCACGTGAAGCGGTGACCGGTTTAGCATGAAACACCTTCCCTGTCGGCTTACCACGGCCAACAGCTTTAGCAGATTGATTGGGGTTGGTCTGGGGGCACTCCCGCATATAGTGACCAGATTCCCCACACTTGAAACAAGTCACGGAACTGGTACGTGGAGGAGCATTATTGGTTGGACCCCCATAGGGCTTGGCTGGAGCAGACTGTTGAGCGGGGCGAGGCGCCTGGAAAGATGGCCTCGGTGTGAACCTGGGTGGCAGGGCGGTGTTGGGTACCCACACGCGGCGCTTCTGAGGACCAGCACCGGATGAGGAACCCATGTCACATCCATGCTTGCGTGTTGCGTCATAGTCAGTCTGACCAGTTTCAGCACTGATGGCTTTGTTGACAAGTTTCGAAAAAGATGTGCACTCATGCAGACGGAGGTCGCGGCGAAGCTCAGGACTAAGGCCCTTACAGAACCTTGCTTGCTTCTTGGCGTCAGTAGACACTTCCTTAGTTGCATATCGGGCGAGATTACCGAACTCTCTGCTATAGACATCCACAGAAAGTCGGCCTTGGGTGAAACTGCAAAATTCTTCACGTTTACGGTCCATGAGACCCTCCGGAATGTGATGTTCACGGAAAGCCTCGCTGAACTCAGCCCAAGTAGTGACATGGTCCGCTGGGCGCATAGCTCCATAATTCTCCCACCATAGACTGGCGGGGCCTTCAAGATGATATGCAGCAAAGGTGACCTTGTCAGCCTCCGCTACCAGCGCGGAACGCAGCTTGTGAGAGATACTGCGAAGCCAGTCATCAGCGTCGAGAGGCTCGACGGAGTGGTGGAACGTGGGTGGATGCAATTTGATAAAATCACTGAGTGACACCACGTTAGCCCTCTGATGGTGTGATGTATTCTGTTCAATACGCTCCAACAAACGGTTTGTCTCCCGCTTGTTTCTCTCAGCTTCCATCATCACCTCGGCTAGTGAAGGAGGATGAGGCAGATTTTCATTCCTGGCTTCACTGCCTTCGGCCTGCTCTTGGGAAGCAGGGTTAGCGCGCGTGTTGACCATCCTAGGTAAACAAGACAATGATTTAGTCAGGATGGTAAAATTCCGACATAGGATATAGAATGTAAGGAATAACTCGAAATGCAAGATGATCATCCGTATGACATGGTAGATACAGAAACTGCTTCTTTATTCCATCGTCATACACACCATACAGGTTTAGTACAAGACCAAGCAAAGTACTAATACGGTGAAAAGAGGATTACATCTCATCGGAGGCATTCCAAGCTCCTATACATTATTTTTCTACACCTCCGGAAGGAGTACAAACTAGGTCATAACCCACGAGTCACGCAGGACGATAGATGACACAGCTAGTGCGAACTAGTGATACTACTACTAGCTCAGACCGATCCGTAGTAGTCCTCGTAGAAGTCACCTCCATAGCCTGGAAGTTCAACGTGATCATCCGGAAACAGACGGTCTCGCGGAGCTTGTGGACCATAGGGGCTAGGATGAGGCCTTGGACCAACAAACGGTGGCCTGCGGGGACCGCGAGGTGGGGTGATGCCTCCTACATCACGCCAAACCATCACGTCCGGCAGAGCAGATCTCACAGGATAGAGATCGCGCATATCTGAATATCCAGCTTGCACTGCCGGTGCGAACCGAGTCAAAGTGGCCCAGTGGTCAGCACGGGTATTGAAGAGCTCTAACCTTAAGGCCCGATTTTCACGGTCCTTATCCTCGAGCATCTCAGCAGTGGTGCGAGTCCGTGAATCCTCCTGAGTGGAGTCAGCATAAATAGCTTGGAGATATCCTTGTGCTCCCGGAAGTGATCCTGGCATATACCGGAAGTCAGAGTCCCGAAATAGACCAGATCTGACTCGCATAATGGTCATCATAGAGTAGGCGGCGTCCTGCACAGCCATCTCAATAGTAACCCCGAGTCCATAGGAGCAGTGAAGAGGCTCGGTAGATCCAGGATAAGATGGAAATATCCTGACAGTGCAGAGATACTGACTTTGATTGAAGTCTCGGAATTGCTCTTCGACCGTGTACTCAGGATACCAACGATATCCAGCCTCAGTCATTACCCTGACCAACTTAGCAGTATGGCCGGGTACATCTAGGCATCGAGTCAGGCGAACCACTTGATTGAGGTCGCGAGTGGCCATCTGAAAGCATAATCATAATGCAAAGGCATTAGAATTTCTAGCAAAATTTCGGCAGCATAACAGCTGTAAATGCTCAAAAAGGATTTTGAGACATTTGACAAAGGATTTCGTACACACTCAACATCATCATATCAAAGTTCTGAAACCATTCTGGCAACATGATGTGGTAGTAGAACTGAACTAGGCTTGTATCCATCAAACTTATAAGGTACTACTGATTAGTAACACGTGATCCTGATAGAGAAATAGATCCTAATTCCTTAACCCCCGGTGGAAGAATGGACCGACTCAGATCAGAAAGTCATAAGGTATAAGAAGTAAAAGAGCCTTACGTTCCAACCCACAAACAATTCCCCTACATATAACTAAGAATTTCTAGACTCAACATCGACCAGTTTGGCTTGGAGAACCTACAGGCAGTCCGGCTCTGATACCAACGCTGTCAGGACCCCGACTCGATGTCACATCGATCTAGCTGGTAACACCTCATATCACTTTGCGGCCTCACGCACGGTATCCCCACGGGTGTCGTCTTACCTTTTCCCGGGACCGTTTGCGCCTTTTGGCTCACGTATATGATAATGTCGCTAGCATCCATATGATAGGGAGCCCGGGCTGACATGACTAGTCGTAAACCCAAAGTGGCACAGACTTACAGGGACAGGCATCCATGACCCAGCTTCGAACGTGTCGGTCATCAGCAAGTGGGTCCGGGCTGTAGCACTGGGCTAGCAGGACTCCGGTAAACCGGGCTGTAGCGGGCTAACAGGACTCCGGTACTCAAAGCGTGACATTTCCCCGAAGGGACAGACACAGGAACGAAGAAGGACACATGCCAGCCAGCCTAAGTGTTCTAGAGCAGTAGCAAGCTACCATGGCTCAGCGGTAACACTAGGAGACATTTCCCGGTAAGAGAGGCTACTAAAGATAAACAACTAGATAGTCAGATCCCACACATACCAAGCATTTCAATCATACACACAATATGCTCGATATGTGCAAATACAACGAAGCATCACAACATGACTCTACGACACAAGTACTTTATTTAAGGCTCAGGGAGCCATACATAACATACACAGAGGTACGGGTCTCACGACCCCACATACAAGTCATACAGTCATACAAACCAGCAGCGGAAGTAACTTGTCTGAGTACAGACAACTAGTAAAATAAAAGAGGCTTGGAAAGCCTAGCTATACTACGTGGTCCTTCACAAGCTCAGGGTCACCACCTGGGTCTTTAGCCTACTCGTTGATGTCAACGTCTACATAGAACCCATCAGAAGGGGTTGCAACGTCTTTTGTAAAAATGTAGATTATAGCAACATGAGTACAAAGGTACTCAGCAAGACTTACATCAGATCCTACATACATGCATAGTATCAAGAAGGGTTGGTGGAGTTATTGCAGCAAGCCAGCTTTGACTCTTGGCTAGACTAACCTACGATACTCCAACTTGAAATGGTTTTGCGCACACGAGTCCACTATTCACCACTTCAATACACTACCGAGGATCCACCTCCGTCTTCCTACGGAAGAGCCATCCTCGGCACTCACACTTATCTTGAGGCTTTTAGTAGTTACCATTTACTTGTCTATGAACTGTATAGGCAACCAAGTAGTCCTTTACCGTGGACGCGGCTATTCGAATAGATCATGTTAACCCTGCAGGGGTGTACTTCCTCATACACGCTCTCACCACTTATCGTTGCTTACACGACATGTACTCGGCAACCTTCAAGCGGAAGCCCAACGTGGGTGTCGGCCACGACCTACCTAATCACCTAAGCCTCCAGTCCAGGTTTATCGCCTATTCAGGTTCCATCCGCAGGGAGTCCGGCCGAGGTTTCCCATACGGCCCCGAACGATGTGAACAGGGTTCCCGAGATACCTAACGGGTATTCGGTACACCGTGCCACGTACCTACCGCATCACAGCCCACCCCTACGGTCAGCGCTGTCCACGGCCTCCAGTAGGCTACAAACACCAGAAACTACTTGCAACTCCTGGACGGAGAACTAGGGTGAATAAGAAGCCGAGAGGGTCCATTGGTTTCGGGCCCAATGCATGGTAGTAGCTGATTCTTAAATCACACATACAGATCTCAGTGCTTAAGGTCGGCTTCAATGAAACAACCCACCATGTACTCCTACATGGCCTCTCATCGATACCTTTACCAAATCGTGTTCACCACACCACTCTCATTACCGGCATAATCATTTCACTCTAGCCCATCACCTAGATGAACCAGACCTGACACAACTCTAAGCATAGCAGGCATAGCAAGGTAGGAACAACACATACATATGGCTCAATCAACTCCTACACATGCTAGTGGGTTTCATCTAGTTACTGTGGCAATGACAGGTCATGCAGAGGAAATGGGTTCAACTACCGTAGCACACAGCAGTTTGAATCGCGTTGTCTTAATGCAGTAAAAGAGAGCAGGAGCGAGAACATGGGATTGTATCGATATGATCAAATGGTTGGTTGCTTGCCTGATGGTTCGATGCGCGGATATGGTTCTTCGTTAGGGTAATCACGGTACTCCTCGGGAACAGATCCTGTCGCAAAGGACATCGATACACAAGCATCACCAAACAATGTGCAACAATATGATGCATGCATGAAACATGGCAATATGAGTGTGTTGGGCTAATGCAACTAAAGCCAGAAGTGTTTGAACAAATTTGAATCAAAGATTCAAATTCCAAATTCAAATATGGCCTTTAAAAGTGCTTTTCCTTGTTCTGCTTGAATCATCAATTTAACTTGTTTGATCATGCATGAAAATAGTACAGATGGATAGATTGGATTTTTCTGATCATTTTTCATATATAATTTGTCCAATTTGGAGTTACAGAATAAAAGTTATGAATTTTTGAAGTTTAATTAATATTCTGGAATTTCCTGATTTAATTTAAATCCAGAAATTCAATTACTGCGTCAGCCTGACGTCACAGTGACGTCAGCAGGTCAACTGCGGCTGGCTGAAGTCAAACCTGACGTGTGGGGGCCACACGTCAGTGACAGGGGGGGTTAAACAGATTTAAATTAATTCTAATTACTAATTAGTGGCGCTGGGGCCCACTGTCAGTGTCAGGGGGGTTGACTAACAGTAGTTAGCGCTAACCTAACCATCTGGCCGACAGGGCCCACGCGTCAGTGACCCTGGGGGGTCAAACCCAGGTCGGTCAAGTCAAACCCCACCGGCGACATGACGCCGGCGAGATCCGAGACGGCGGCGAGAGTGCTTTTTGCCATTCCGGCGACCAAATGGACGGCGGAAGGCATTTACGTGTTGCTGA
>NC_057795.1:610065570-610068768 GCF_018294505.1 Triticum aestivum | reverse complement strand
CTCAGCCATTACCCTGACCAACTTAGCAGTATGGCCGGGTACATCTAGGCATCGAGTCAGGCGAACCACTTGATTGAGGTCGCGAGTGGCCATCTGAAAGCATAATCATAATGCAAAGGCATTAGAATTTCTAGCAAAATTTCGGCAGCATAACAGCTGTAAATGCTCAAAAAGGATTTTGAGACATTTGACAAAGGATTTCGTACACACTCAACATCATCATATCAAAGTTCTGAAACCATTCTGGCAACATGATGTGGTAGTAGAACTGAACTAGGCTTGTATCCATCAAACTTATAAGGTACTACTGATTAGTAACACGTGATCCTGATAGAGAAATAGATCCTAATTCCTTAACCCCCGGTGGAAGAATGGACCGACTCAGATCAGAAAGTCATAAGGTATAAGAAGTAAAAGAGCCTTACGTTCCAACCCACAAACAATTCCCCTACATATAACTAAGAATTTCTAGACTCAACATCGACCAGTTTGGCTTGGAGAACCTACAGGCAGTCCGGCTCTGATACCAACGCTGTCAAGACCCCGACTCGATGTCACATCGATCTAGCTGGTAACACCTCATATCACTTTGCGGCCTCACGCACGGTATCCCCACGGGTGTCGTCTTACCTTTTCCCGGGACCGTTTGCGCCTTTTGGCTCACGTATATGATAATGTCGCTAGCATCCATATGATAGGGAGCCCGGGCTGACATGACTAGTCGTAAACCCAAAGTGGCACAGACTTACAGGGACAGGCATCCATGACCCAGCTTCGAACGTGTCGGTCATCAGCAAGTGGGTCCGAGCTGTAGCACTGGGCTAGCAGGACTCCGGTAAACCGGGCTGTAGCGGGCTAACAGGACTCCGGTACTCAAAGCGTGACATTTCCCCGAAGGGACAGACACAGGAACGAAGAAGGACACATGCCGGCCAGCCTAAGTGTTCCAGAGCAGTAGCAAGCTACCATGGCTCAGTGGTAACACTAGGAGACATTTCCCGGTAAGAGAGGCTACTAAAGATAAACAACTAGATAGTCAGATCCCACACATACCAAGCATTTCAATCATACACACAATATGCTCGATATGTGCAAATACAACGAAGCATCACAACATGACTCTACGACACAAGTACTTTATTTAAGGCTCAGGGAGCCATACATATCATACACAAAGGTACGGGTCTCACGACCCAACATACAAGTCATACAGTCATACAAACCAGCAGCGGAAGTAACTTGTCTGAGTACAGACAACTAGTAAAATAAAAGAGGCTTGGAAAGCCTAACTATACTACGTGGTCCTTCACAAGCTCAGGGTCACCACCTGGGTCTTTAGCCTACTCGTTGATGTCAACGTCTACATAGAACCCATCAGAAGGGGTTGCAGCGTCTTCTGTAAAAATGTAGATTATAGCAACATGAGTACAAAGGTACTCAGCAAGACTTACATCAGATCCTACATACATGCATAGTATCAAGAAGGGTTGGTGGAGTTATTGCAGCAAGCCAGCTTTGACTCTTGGCTAGGCTATCCTATGATACTCCAACTTGAAATGGTTTTGCGCACACGAGTCCACTACTCACCACTTCAATACACTACCGAGGATCCACCTCCGTCTTCCTACGGAAAAGCCATCCTCGGCACTCACACTTATCTTGAGGCTTTTAGTAGTTTCCATTTACTTGTCTATGAACTGTATAGGCAACCAAGTAGTCCTTTACCGCGGACGCGGCTATTCGAATAGATCATGTTAACCCTGCAGGGGTGTACTTCTTCATACATGTTTCCACCACTTAGCGTCTGCACACGACATGTGCTCGGCAGACTTCAAGCGAAAGCCGACGTGGGTGTAGACCACGACCTACCTAAACACTTAAGCCTCTAGTCCAGGTTTATCGCCTATTCAGGTTCCATCCGCAGGGAGTCCGGCCGAGGTTTCCCATACGGCCCCGAATGATGTGAACAGGGTTCCCGAGATACCTAACGGGTATTCGGTACACCCGGCCACGTACCTACCGCATCACAGCCCACCCCTACGGTCAGCGCTGTCCACGGCCTCCAGTAGGCTACAAACACCAGAAACTACTTGCAACTCCTGGACGGAGAACTAGGGTGAATAAGAAGCCGAGAGGGTCCATTGGTTTCGGGCCCAATGCATGGTAGTAGCTGATTCTTAAATCACACATACAGATCTCAGTGCTTAAGGTCGGCTTCAATGAAACAACCCACCATGTACTCCTACATGGCCTCTCATCGATACCTTTACCAAATCGTGTTCACCACACCACTCCCATTACCGACATAATCATTTCACTCTAGCCATCTCCCAGATGAACCAGACCTGACACGACTCTAAGCATAGCAGGCATAGTAAGGTAGGAACAACACATACATATGGCTCAATCAACTCCTACACATGCTAGTGGGTTTCATCTAGTTACTATGGCAATGACAGGTCATGCAGAGGAAATGGGTTCAACTACCGTAGCACACAGCAGTTTGAATCGCGTTGTCTTAATGCAGTAAAAGAGAGCAGGAGCGAGAACATGGGATTGTATCGATATGATCAAGTGGTTGGTTGCTTGCCTGATGGTTCGATGCACTGATATGGTTCTTCGTTAGGGTAATCACGGTATTCCTCGGGGGCAGAACCTGTCGTAAAGGACATCGATACACAAGCATCACCAAGCAATGTGCAACAATATGATGCATGCATGAAACATGGCAATATGAGTGTGTTGGGCTAATGCAACTAAAACCAGAGGGGTTTGAACAAATTTGAATCAGAGATTCAAATTTCAAACTCAAACATGGCCTTTTAAAGTGCTTTTCCTTGTTCTGCTTGAAACATCAATTTAACTTGTTTGATCATGCATGAAAATAGTACAGATGGATAGATTGGATTTTTCTGATCATTTTTCATATATAATTTGTCCAATTTGGAGTTACAGAATAAAAGTTATGAATTTTTGAAGTTTAAATAATATTCTGGAATTTCCTGATTTAATTTAAATCCAGAAATATAATTATTGCGCCAGCATGACGTCAGCATGACGTCAGTGGTCAACTGTGGCTGGCTGAAGTCAAACCTGACGTGTGGGGGCCACACGTCAGTGACAGGGGGGTTAAACAGGTTTAAATTAATCCTAATTAGGGATTAGTGGCGCTGGGGCCCACTGTCAGTGTCAGGGGGG